>NC_092340.1:324498888-324807777 GCF_046630445.1 Rutidosis leptorrhynchoides
AATATACAAATGATATAGGTTCGTGAATCCGAGGCCAACCTTACACTTATTCAATGATGTTATATGTATTTTTACTATAAAATACAGTATGGTGAGTTTCATTACTCCCTTTTTATATATATATTTTTGGGACTGAGAATACATGCGCTGCTTTTATAAATGTTTTACGATATAGACACAAGTAATCGAAATTACATTCTATGGTTGAATTATCGAAGTCGAATATGCCCCTTTTTATTAAGTCTGGTAATCTAAGAATTAGGGAACAGACACCCTAATTGACGCGAATCCTAAAGATAGATCTATCGGGCCCAACAAGCCCCATCCAAAGTACCGGATGCTTTAGTACTTCGAAATTTATATCATGTCCGAAGGAGGATTGCGGAATGATGGGGATATTCTTATATGTATATTGTGAATGTCGGTTACCAGGTGTTCAATCCATATGAATGATATTTTTGTCTCTATGCATGGGACGTATGTTTATGCGAAATGGAAATATGAAATCTTGTGGTCTATTAAAATTATGAAATGATTATTTATGTTAAACTAATGAACTCACCAACCTTTTGGTTGACACTTTAAAGCATGTTTATTCTCAGGTACGAAAGAAATCTTTCGCTGTGCATTTGCTCATCTTAGAGATATTACTTGGAGTCATTTATGACATATTTCAAAAGACGCTGCATTCGAGTCGTTGAGTTCATCAAGATTATTATTAAGTCAATTATAGTAAGATATATTACGAAATGGTATGTATGTCGTCAACTTTCGATGTAATTAAAGATTGTCTTTTCGAAAACGAATGCAATGTTTGTAAAATGTATCATATAGAGGTCAAGTACCTCGCGATGTAATCAACTGTTGTGAATCATTTATAATCGATATGGACTTCGTCTGGATGGATTAGGACGGGTCTCTACAGTTGGTATCAGAGCGGTGGTCTTAGCGAATCAGGTCTTGCATTAGTATGTCTAACTGATAGTCGTTAAGATGCATTAGTGAGTCTGGACTTCGACCGTGTCTTCATGTCAAAAGTTTTGCTTATCATTCGTGTCAAAAATTACCTGCTTATCATCCTTAGGGAATCATTTGTTTATCATTCTTAGTCTAGACACATCTTACTGCATCGATTGCATGAATAGTGTATAGACAAAATTCATATCTTAGCGTATCTGTTATTGTTACCTTTGCCTAACAGCTTCCGTAGATTCCTCCGTAACTTATGGGATTTTAGTATTATATATGCATATGTAAATTATGTATTGCAGGGTACTAATCTACATCCTATAATCTATTTCTTATCAAAAATCATTCATCTGATCGTACGAGATGAATCACTCAACCAGATCGAATTCCTCAGATTCTGACAGCTATTCCAATATGGAGTTTCACCTAAGCTCCGAAAGCAGTGTCACCAGAATGAATCAACTAATCATCTATCTCTAATTCATCTGATGGGTTCGTTGTCGACTTAATCGATGGAGACGCGCAGACGGCGATCCCTTCCACTAACCGAATTCACCTCTTGATGAAGAACCTGAAGCACTTACCAGCGAACCTGTTCGTAACACCATTTTCACCCTCATTTTCCGAATATCTCGCCACGACTATATCATAACTCAGATTCTAAACCTTATTCATCTACTCGTCCGACCGACAATCATCCCGGAATAATAGAAGAAGTCAACGAACTTCGCGCTCGAATAATCAATTTGAAAAACATGGTGCAAAACCTACCAGCTTCAGCAACAGCACCGGCAACACCAGTACCACCAACAACCCAAGTTTCAACATCACACGCCTCAACATCTCAATCTGTACCTCGAGTATAATCATCGTTCTACGTATCGTTCTACATCATTTATTTTTGTTCGACATGGCGATCATGTAATCTCTAATGTTTTAGAGATTATATATTCTTGTTCTAACGGTAAACCAAATGAGTTTAATATCATATTAACTCATTAAATCCATGATTACATCTGAATAAAATATATATGTATATATGTTTTCATAAAGATTGTAATTAAAAATTCTTTTGTACAAACTGTTAATGGTGAAAACATTTTAACGGGTAGGTAATACCCGAGGAATATTTAGATTTCACATTAATAAGTTGCACTGTACATTCTTCGAATCTGATTCAACAGTCATTTACTATCCTACTTACATCCACAGATATATGTATCCGTTCACCACAGAATAACCATTCTCATTCAATTTCATAATTGGATTTTGTAACGAGAACTGACATACCAATTACCGGGAATCAGCAAGCAGTACTTTGAAAACTCACAGCATATCTACATCAACAGTTATATGTATAACATTCATGACATATTTCAAAAGACGTTGCATTCAAGTCGTTGAGTTCAATAAAGATTATTATTAAGTAAATTACAGATTAGGTCATTTACAGTTTGGATATTATGAAATGGTATGCATACCTGTCAACTTTCAATGTAATGAAAGTTTGTCTTTTAAAAACGAATGCAATGTTTGTAAAACGTATCATATAGAGGTCAAATACCTCGCAATGTAATCATTTGTTATTGTATTCATCCTTATGGATTAGGACGGGTCATCTCAATAAAAATGATATTATTTTGAAAACGAAACCTAAAAAGGACAAAATCTAAACTGCAAATGGTGAAATTATTCAAGTTAAAAGTGGTGGAACTATTGAGATTTCACCAACGATTAAATTACCTAATTGTCTATATATACTAGCTTTGCCTAATAAGCTGTTATCGGTAAGTCATGTAACAAAAGAATTGGATTGTAAAGTCCTAATGTATTCGACGTTCTGCATCTTGCGGGATATCCGGACGGGACTGTGATTGGACGTGGCACTGAAAATGGGGATTATATTACATTGACGAGGTTTCCCAATGGGGTACTGTGTTTCTTGCTCACGGAACACCTAGGAGGAAAGCCTGGTTATGGCATCGGAGATTGGGAAACCCTTCAGTCGGTTATCTACGACTTTTATTTCCTAGTTTATTTCCTTCTACTGTTACATTGTGATGTGAAACATGTATTTTGGCGAAAAGCCACATAAGTACTTTTAAACCTTCTAAAATTCAGAAGATTGTACCTTTTGCTTTAATTCATTCTGATGTTTGGGGACCAGTGCTGTGATGACCCGGGAATTTCCAACCAAATTTAAACTTAATCTTTCTGTGTTTCCGACACGATGAGCAATGTCTGTTAAATTGAGTCTCAAATGTTTGAACTACGTACATACATTCATTTAACCTGTGACCATTTCCGACGATTCACGAACAATTGTGTGTAAATAAATATGTTAATATATATATATAACAAAAATAAATATAGTATTATAAAACAACTTATTATTATTAGCAATAATACTATTATTATTAGTTATATCATATCATTAATAATAACTACTATTATACTTAATATTAATATGATTAATATTATTCTCAATATTATAAATAATATTAAAAGTATTATTATTATTATTAATATTTATTAGTTATTAATATTAATATTAAATATGATATATGAAATCAACTCGATGTGCAATTATATCCTCTATCTCCATCAAATTTTATTCTTTTGACTATGATACAAATTCCAATAGTTACCAAACAAAATCAGTTATACATCAATGTTTATGGTACAAATCAGTTACAGCAAAAAATCAAATTTTATTTTTTTTATTCTAGTTTCTGTCCTTGTAAATTAATCTGGCGATGACAAAGTGATTATATCTATCTTATATTGTATTAGATATACATATACATACACATTTACAGAAGCATATCACCAACACCACCATCCATTATTCTTCTTGTTCATCTTTCTTCTTAATGTTTCCTTCTCTCATATGTACAATCGATCATCATCCTACCACCACCCGTCTAAGCACCAACGTGAACCCATTAGAACAACCACCCTTATTTTACTGCTATTCTACCTATTTATGTTTCGAATTAAACCACAAACCAAGTACAACACCTTTATTTACTTACTACTACCTAGATCATCCGTTTTGTTTTCTATTCAAAGGTAACCCAATTCATCGCCTTCTTATTCCTGTTTTTTGAGCAACCATTAACCACCACTCCACCTTACCATATTCAACCCGTCACCAACCCTCTCTCTCTCTTCATCTATTTAAACGTAAACCACCAAAACCACTCCATGAATCCATCACCTCGCTATATATTTTTCTGTCACTGAAAAACTGCCACTACAACCCCTTTAATGTCGAGTTGCTGTTGCAGCTACAGCTACCTTGTCTTCACTATTTCTATCGAAAAAAAACCACCCTTGATGATCACCATTTACGAATTCTGTTTTCTTTCTTGAATGAGCAAACACCGCCACCTTCTTCTGTCTTTTCTCTCCTTCTCTCTCTAAGATTTCTGTTGCAAACCGTTATATCGAAAAACCAACCCAATCCCACTTCAAAGTTCTTTCTGTTTCTTCCACTCTTTCACTATGATCCGTTGATATTCGAAAACCACCAAAAGAAAAATTGCTACAACTATGTCATTATATAATTGAAGGTGCACCATCGAATAACTTTATCAAATAAAATACTACTACAACGTAATTCTTTATTCTCTCTTTTTGCCAACAACTCCTAATCAGTAAACCCCACATTGAATATTAAATAAGATAGTGGAGTTATACTATACAGAGATTTATTCACTTTGAGTTGAATCAATCGTCATCCATTATGTCCGTCTGGTCCCCATGATCATTGTACGTGGTATCTGTTTCTAATTAGTTGTTATTTTTAAAACTGCACGCTCTCTTTGCTTGTCTTCTGATCGAAAGATGTTAAAGGGTAACCAATTGAACGTGATTTGAGGTGGCTTTATTTTTTTTTTATGTTGTTTGTAGGACCAAACCCTAATAACCACTCATGATTATACGGCTTCTGTTTCTGTCTGTTTCTACTTAAACCAAACCTAAATATCCACCTCATAACCCACTTGCATAAACTACATCCATCGTTTAAACAGCCGAGTTTTTATTTACAATTTGGGCCAACTAACTCAATTTGTTGGGCTACGATTTGCTTGGGCTTTTGGGGAGCTTTTGGGCCTTGAAACAATGAAATCCCTTCTTGTCCTGATGATGATGAACGAGGTCGATAATGGGAGTTGAAGATGATGATTAAACTGTTGTATTGGTTCCTTCTGTTTTTGGTTTATGTGTTCTTCTTTCGTGAAAACCACACAAAAAAAATGCTCCTGCTTCTTGTAAGGACGAGCTATCGTTGTTGCTGCTAAGATTGATTCAGGTTGCAACCGTGTTTGTTGACCCTGTTCTATTTGATGAAAATGATAAAGATTATGATGATGATTATTAGATATTAATTAAACGATTTTTAGATAATGGTATGTGAAAAGATGATGATCATGGGTGTTATGGAATTAATGATGAAGAAGATTAAAAGAGAAAAACAGATATAAGTAAGATATAAAGTTTATTCCGGGTTACAAAACAGAAATGTAAGTAGTAGATGAATGGTTTGGGGTGTTGGGATTAAACGAGAAATCAAGGGTTCGAGTCCGGTTCGGGGAAATTTTTTTAGAAAAGCTTTGGAAGGTATAATTCATTATCAAAATATTATTATTATTATTATTATTATTATTGTTATTATTATTATTATTCTTATTATTATTATTATTATTATTATTATTATTATTATTATTATTATTATTATTATTATTATTATTATTATTATTATTATTAATTATTGTTGTTGTTAATTGTTATTCTTACTAATATCATTAATATGTTTATCTGAATAATTAAAAGTATTATTATTATGGTTATTACTAGTAAAATAACTATTATTATTATTAACATGATTAGGATTATTATTATTATCATCATTATTATTTTTATTGTTATTATTATTAAGTATCAATATTATTATTAATATTTCTATTATTAATATTATAACAAGTAAATATTATATATTATATATTTAATACATAACATAATTATATCATTATCTTGATAAATAATAAGTTTTCCATTTTAAAACATATAAATAAATACATTTTATCAATTTAGTAAATAAAAATATAAATTATTAATATAAAAATTATATCACTAATAGTAAAATATATTATTTGTTCGATTACAAATACGTGTGCTAATAAATATACAAATGATATAGGTTCGTGAATCCGAGGCCAACCTTACACTTATTCAATGATGTTATATGTATTTTTACTATAAAATACAGTATGGTGAGTTTCATTACTCCCTTTTTATATATATATTTTTGGGACTGAGAATACATGCGCTGCTTTTATAAATGTTTTACGATATAGACACAAGTAATCGAAATTACATTCTATGGTTGAATTATCGAAGTCGAATATGCCCCTTTTTATTAAGTCTGGTAATCTAAGAATTAGGGAACAGACACCCTAATTGACGCGAATCCTAAAGATAGATCTATCGGGCCCAACAAGCCCCATCCAAAGTATCAGATGCTTTAGTACTTCGAAATTTATATCATGTCCGAAGGAGGATCGCGGAATGATGGGGATATTCTTATATGTATATTGTGAATGTCGGTTACCAGGTGTTCAATCCATATGAATGATATTTTTGTCTCTATGCATGGGACGTATGTTTATGCGAAATGGAAATATGAAATCTTGTGGTCTATTAAAATTATGAAATGATTATTTATGTTAAACTAATTAACTCACCAACCTTTTGGTTGACACTTTAAAGCATGTTTATTCTCAGGTACGAAAGAAATCTCCCGCTGTGCATTTGCTCATCTTAGAGATATTACTTGGAGTCATTTATGACATATTTCAAAAGACACTGCATTCGAGTCGTTGAGTTCATCAAGATTATTATTAAGTCAATTATAGTAAGATATATTACGAAATGGTATGCATGTTGTCAACTTTCGATGTAATTAAAGATTGTCTTTTCGAAAACGAATGCAATGTTTGTAAAATGTATCATATAGAGGTCAAGTACCTCGCGATGTAATCAACTGTTGTGAATCATTTATAATCGATATGGACTTCGTCCGGATGGATTAGGACGGGTCTCTACAGTTGGTATCAGAGCGGTGGTCTTAGCGAATCAGGTCTTGCATTAGTATGTCTAACTGATAGTCGTTAAGATGCATTAGTGAGTCTGGACTTCGACCGTGTCTTCATGTCAAAAGTTTTGCTTATCATTCGTGTCGAAAATTACCTGCTTATCATCCTTAGGGAATCATTTGCTTATCATTCTTAGTCTAGACACATCTTACTGCATCGATTGCATGAATAGTGTATAGACAAAATTCATATCTTAGCGTATCTGTTATTGTTACCTTTGCCTAACAGCTTCCGTAGATTCCTCCGTAACTTATGGGATTTTAGTATTATATATGCATATGTAAATTTTGTATTGCAGGGTACTAATCTACATCCTATAATCTATTTCTTATCAAAAATCATTCATCTGATCGTACGAGATGAATCACTCAACCAGATCGAATTCCTCAGATTCTGACAGCTATTCCAATATGGAGTTTCACCTAAGCTCCGAAAGCAGTGTCACCAGAATGAATCAACTAATCATCCATCTCCAATTCATCTGATGGGTTCGTTGTCGACTTAATCGATGGAGACGCGCAGACGGCGATCCCTTCCACTAACCGAATTCACCTCTTGATGAAGAACCTGAAGCACTTACCAGCGAACCTGTTCGTAACACCATTTTTACCCTCATTTTCCGAATATCTCGCCACGACTATATCATAACTCAGATTCTAAACCTTATTCATCCGCTCGTCCGACCGACAATCATCCCGGAATAATAGAAGAAGTCAACGAACTTCGCGCTCGAATAATCAATTTGAAAAACGTGGTGCAAAACCTACCAGCTTCAGCAACAGCACCGGAAACACCAGTACCACCAACAACCCAAGTTTCAACATCACACGCCTCAACATCTCAATCTGTACCTCGAGTATAATCATCGTTCTACGTATCGTTCTACATCATTTATTTTCGTTCGACATGGCGATCATGTAATCTCTAATGTTTTAGAGATTATATATTCTTGTTCTAACGGTAAACCAAATGAGTTTAATATCATATTAACTCATTAAATCCATGATTACATCTGAAGAAAATATATATGTATATATGTTTTCATAAAGATTGTAATTAAAAATTCTTTTGTACAAACTGTTAATGGTGAAAACATTTTAACGGGTAGGTAATACCCGAGGAATATTTAGATTTCACATTAATAAGTTGCACTGTACATTCTTCGAATCTGATTCAACAGTCATTTACTATCCTACTTACATCCACAGATATATGTATCCGTTCACCACAGAATAACCATTCTCATTCAATTTCATAATTGGATTTTGACTTATCAGAATCCAACAAGTGGCATAATGAAGAAAACATTGGACAAAATAAAATTTGATAGAAACAAACAATTTGACTATGAGAAGAATTTTGTTAAGAAACCACGCTAACAAGATCCTAGCTAACTGTTCCTAGCTAACTGTTAATTCTGTATCACATTTTATTTTATCGCAATTTATTTATCGCAATTTAATTTATCGCAATTTATTTATCGCAGTTTATTTATCGCAATTTATATTCTCGTAATTTTATTTATCGTCATTTAAATTCTGTTATTTACTTTACGCACTTTATTTATCGTCATTTAATTTCTGTATTTATTTTACGCACTTTAAATATCGAGACACGTATACAAGGTTTTGACATATCATATCGACGCATATATATATATATATATATATATATATATATATATATATATATATATATATATATATATATATATATATATATATATATATTATTTGGAATAACCATAGACACTCTATATGCAGTAATGATTGAGTTCTCTATACAGGGTTGAGGTTGATTCTATAATAATATATATACTTTGAGTTGTGATCGAGTCTGAGACGAATATGGGTCATGATACGTATTAATTAATTCGAATATTATATATTAAACAATATATGAATTATTGGACTGTTAATTGTGGACTATCGACTATGGACTAATAAGATTGGACAATTAAAAATGAATTAAAATATTGATTATAATATATGAAACTAAACAATTCTTCAAGTTTACCACTTGATCTCATCTTAAACCTCATTTGTATTTTGACGATTACAATCTGCGTTCAAACCTTTCATGATTCTTTAAAACACCTCAATCGAGAGGATAAACCAACCGCACTTCATCTATGGGAAGGAAAGATTGATGCATATAGTTATGCACCTGAAAACTCTCAGAAACTGAGTAAACGTTTAACACGCAACTGTGCTAATTCCTTTAACGTTATTATTACCGAAAAATAACTTTTCAAATCTCTTTCCAAATTAGCCAACTTTGTCACAACTCCAACAAGTCAACTTCGAGTTTTCGTTCGAAACAACTTTATTGTAACTTGATATATATGCGTGCTCTTATATTCCATCATATTACCAGCAGACGTACTAGTAACCTCGTTGCTCCTTGGTTTAAATCTCTCCGATAAATCACTATATTTATCTATTGAAGTCTCATCATGTACTAATCCGCATCTTGTAACGAGAACTGACATACCAATTACCGGGAATCAGCAAGAAGTACTTTGAAAACTCACAGCATATCTACATCAACAGTTATATGTATAACATTCATCTCTTAGAATTATGATCTTTCATCTGAAATCCTGAAAAGCACTCATTCTACAAATCAATACTCTGAATGTTGAAAAAGCTGAATGAAGCAGCAGAAACCTTAGACGACCGTAAACGACCTTAACCGTCAAAAGTTTGATGATAAAGAATGGTGTATTGGAAACACTCAATAGAAAATTTAGTACCGAAAAGCGGATTATGCGAAACTATGAAGGAAACCGTGGACAAATCACAAAGAATAAGTTTAACTTCAAAGAATCCAAATGATTCAATGCCTGCTGAAGTCTTTAGCGAATATCTTACTCCTTACTCTAAACCCTTGCGGACAATAGTCTCTATCATCCTCTGATCTTAGATATTCAAAGATATTATCGTATCTTTCATTATAAATATCCTCCATATTTCTGAAGATATTTTCATAACTATTCTTATCTGAAATCATTAATCTCTTCGTGCTATCAGTGTTACATCATATAGAAACTGTTAGTTTCTATATTCTGTAAACTTTCGAGCTTAAAATATGAATGTTATTGAAGTAATGTTGGGAACTGATGCATGAGTTAGTATAATATAATGACACTTGATCAACGTGATTATATTACAGTAAGTCATGCTGAGTTTCTAATAAAACGTGATGATTCACAGATTATAACGTCATCATGTGTCATGTTACATAACTCTTTCATTCTGATTGACTTCTGAACATATCAAGAATTTATATTCTTGATAGTTCTATTCTCAGTGATTCTGGTAATTTGACAAATCAAATCATGTTATTACGTTCTTTCTTGTTTAGAACATTAAGCTCATTCGAAACTCCACACCTATGAATTCTGGACCGTTACTTGCAAAAAGAAAACAAAAGCATGAAGCTCCGAAATAGAAAGGGGGTATAAATCGCAGCAAATAAGAGAGAGCATTAACTGTGAATGACAATGATTATAGAAGACGAAAACAGGTACTCCAAAATATAAGAGAAAATATAAAGCCTAATGACAACACGGAGGTTTCCAATCGTGGATATTAATACGAATAGCAATATAAAGACACGGTAGAATAAAAAATAGTATCCCCCCAAGGTAAAAGTAGAAGTAAGCGGATTCTTCTGGTGGAAGTTGAAAAAGGAGAATGATTGTTACGATAGTAAGGGTGAGGACAAGGAGTAGAACTGGATTAAGCATTTTCACAAATCTTTTGGATGTATGAACTAAGAAAGAAAGTATAGGAATGGTGAGAATAATGGAACAGAAGAGCTTAATTTATAATGGAAACATTCGACAGAACAATTGAGACAGATGATCGCATTTAATTATAGAGATCTTAATTTCCTTAAATCCCGAAGAATCAGATCTTATAGATATCAAAGATTTTCTTTAAATCCCTTGAATTCCGGAATTCAATTACGACTACGACAAAAGTTATAGAAAATCTCCATTTCTTCATCTCGATCTTTTGTGATAGCTTCATTCATACGCTTCGATTAAACGAATCATTTTATCCATATTACTCAATGATGATAAAACTCTATTTATCAACTCATATTCGTCATGAAAACATTTTTATGGTTAACCATGACGACCTCACTCAAATTTCAGGACGGAATTTCTTTAACGGGTAGGTACTGTGATGACCCGGGAATTTCCGACCAAATTTCTTTATGTGTTTCCGACACGATGAGCAATGTCTGTTAAACTGAGTCTCAAATTTTTTAACTATGTACACACATTCATTTAACCTGTGACCATTTCTGACGATTCACGAACAATTGTGTGTAAATAAATATGTTAATATATATATATATAACAAAAATAAATATAGTTATTATAAAACAACTTATTATTATTAGCAATAATACTATTATTATTAGTTATATCATATCATTAATAATAACTACTATTATACTTAATATTAATATGATTAATATTATTCTCAATATTATAAATAATATTAAAAGTATTATTATTATTATTAATATTTATTAGTTATTAATATTAATATTAAATATGATATATGAAATCAACTCAATGTGCAATTATATCCTCTATCTCCATCAAATTTTATTCTTTTGACTATGATACAAATTCCAATAGTTACCAAACAAAATCGGTTATACATCAATGTTTATGGTACAAATCAGTTACAGCAAAAAATCAAACTTTTATTTTTTTTATTCTAGTTTCTGTCCTTATAAATTAATCTGGCGATGACAAAGTGATTATATCTATCTTATATTGTATTAGATATACATATACATACACATTTACAGAAGCATATCACCAACACCACCATCCATTATTCTTCTTGTTCATCTTTCTTCTTAATGTTTCCTTCTCTCATATGTACAATCGATCATCATCCTACCACCACCCGTCTAAGCACCAACGTGAACCCATTAGAACAACCACCCTTTGTTTACTGCTATTCTACCTATTTATGTTTCGAATTAAACCAAAAACCAAGTACAACACCTTTATTTACTTACTACTACCTAGATCATCCGTTTTGTTTTCTATTCAAAGGTAACCCAATTCATCGCCTTCTTATTCCTGTTTTCTGAGTAACCATTAACCACCACTCCACTTTACCATCTTCAACCTGTCACCACCCCTCTCTCTCTCTCTTCATCTATTTAAATGTAAACCACCAAAACCACTCCATGAATCCATCACCTCGCTATATATTTTTCTGTCACAGAAAAACTGCCACTACAACCCCTTTAATGTCGAGTTGCTGTTGCTGCTACAGCTACCTTGTCTTCACTATTTCTATCGGAAAAAAAACCACCCTTGATTATCACCATTTACGAATTCTGTTTTCTTTCTTGAACGAGCAAACACCGCCACCTTCTTCTGTCTTCTCTCTCCTTCTCTCTCTAAGATTTCTGTTGCAAACCGTTATATCGAAAAACCAACCCAATCCTACTTCAAAGTTCTTTCTGTTTCTTCCACTCTTTCACTATGATCAGTTGATATTCGAAAACTACTAAAAGAAAAATCGCTACAACTATATCATTATATAATTAAAGGTGCACCATCGAATAACTTTATCAAATAAAATATTACTACAACGTAATTCTTTATTCTCTCTTTTTGGCAACAACTCCTAATCAGTAAACCCCACATTGAATATTAAATAAGATAGTGGAGTTATACTATACAGAGATTTATTCACTTTGAGTTGAATCAATCGTCATCCATTATGTTCGTCTGGTCCCCAGGATCATTGTACGTGGTATCTGTTTCTAATTAGTTGTTATTTTTAAAACTGCACGCTCTCTTTGCTTGTCTTCTGATCGAAAGATTTTAAAGGGTAACCAATTGAACGTGATTTGAGGTGGCTTTATTTTTATTTTTTTATGTTGTTTGTAGGACCAAACCCTAATAACCACTCATGATTATACGGCTTCTGTTTCTGTCTGTTTCTACTTAAACCAAACCTAAATATCCACCTCATAACCCACTTGCATAATTACATCCATCGTTTAAACAGCCGAGTTTTTATTTACAATTTAGGCCAACTAACTCGATTTGTTGGGCTACGATTTGCTTGGGTTTTTGGGGAGCTTTTGGGCCTTGAAACAATGAAATCCTTTCTTGTCCTGATGATGATGATGAACGAGGTCGATATTGGGAGTTGAAGATGATGATTAAACTGTTGTATTGGTTCCTTCTGTTTTTGGTTTATGTGTTCTTCTTTCGTGAAAACCACAAAAAAAATGCTCCTGCTTCTTGTAAGGACGAGCTATCGTTGTTGCTACTAAGATTGATTTAGGTTGCAGCCGTGTTTGTTGACCCTGTTCTATTGGATGAAAATGATAAAGATTATGATGATGATTATTAGATATTAATTAAACGATTTTTAGATAACGGTATGTGAAAAGATGATGATCATGGGTGTTATGGAATTAATGATGAAGAAGATTAAAAGAGAAAAACAGATATAAGTAAGATATAAAGTTTATTCCGGGTTACAAAATAGAAATGTAAGTAGTAGATGAATGGTTTGGGGTGTTGGGATTAAACGAGAAATCAAGGGTTCGAGTCCGTTTCGGGGCAATTTTTTTAGAAAAGCTTTGGAAGGTATAATTCATTATCAAAATATTATTATTATTGTTATTATTATTATTATTATTATTATTATTATTATTATTATTATTATTATTATTATTATTATTATTATTATTATTATTATTATTATTATTATTATTATTATTATTATTATTAATTATTGTTGTTGTTAATTGTTATTCTTACTAATATCATTAATATGTTTATTTGAATAATTAAAAGTATTATTATTATGGTTATTACTAGTAAAATAACTATTATTATTATTAACATGATTAGGATTATTATTATTATCATCATTATTATTTTTATTGTTATTATTATTAAGTATCAATATTATTAATAATATTTCTATTATTAATATTATAACAAGTAAATATTATATATTTAATACATAACATAATTATATCATTATCTTGATAAATAATAAGTTTTCCATTTTAAAACATATAAATAAATACATTTTATCAATTTAGTAAATAAACATATAAATTATTAATATAAAAATTATATCACTAATAGTAAAATATATTATTTGTTCGATTACAAATACGTGTGCTAATAAATATACAAATGATATAGGTTCGTGAATCTGAGGCCAACCTTACACTTATTCAATGATGTTATCTGTATTTTTACTACAAAATACAGTATGGTGAGTTTCATTACTCCCTTTTTATATATATATTTTTGGGACTGAGAATACATGCGCTGCTTTTATAAATGTTTTACGATATAGACACAAGTAATCGAAACTAAATTCTATGGTTGAATTATTGAAGTCGAATATGCCCCTTTTTATTAAGTCTGGTAATCTAAGAATTAGGGAACAGACACCCTAATTGACGCGAATCCTAAAGATAGATCTATCGGGCGCAACAAGCCCATCCAAAGTACCGGATGCTTTAGTACTTCGAAATTTATATCATGTCCGAAGGAGGATCCCGGAATGATGGAGATATTCTTATATGTATATTTTGAATGTTGGTTACCAGGTGTTCAATCCATATGAATGATATTTTTGTCTCTATGCATGGGACGTATGTTTATGAGCAATGGAAATATGAAATCTTGTGGTCTATTAAAATTATGAAATGATTATTTTTGTTAAACTAATGAACTCACCAACCTTTTGGTTGACACTTTAAAGCATGTTTATTCTCAGGTACGAAAGAAATCTTTCGCTGTGCATTTTCTCATCTTAGAGATATTACTTGGAGTCATTTATGACATATTTCAAAAGACGTTGCATTCGAGTCGTTGAGTTCATCAAGATTATTATTAAGTCAATTATAGTAAGATATATTACGAAATGGTATGCATGTTGTCAACTTTCGATGTAATGAAAGATTGTCTTTTCAAAAACGAATGCAATGTTTGTAAAATGTATCATATAGAGGTCAAGTACCTCGCGATGTAATCAACTGTTGTGAATCGTTTATAATCGATATGGACTTCGTCCGGATGAATTAGGACGGGTCTCTACAAGCACCAATTATGGCGGGAAAAACTTCAGATATTTCGTTACTTTTATTGATGATTGTACTCGGATGACCTGAATCTATTTTCTAACAAATAAATCAGAAGTATTTGAAAATTTTTGTCACTTTAATAAAATGGTTCAAACCCAATTTAATAAAAATATACAAATTTAAGATCGGATAATGGGGGGGGGGGATTTGTTAACACATCTATGAAATGTTTTTTTGAAGAAAAAGGAATTATTCATCAAACGACATGTACTCACACCCCGGAACAAAATGGGGTGGCCGAACAAAAAAATTGAATACTTTTAGAAATGACTAGAGCCTTATTAATTGAATTCAAAGCTCCAAAAAGTTTTTGGCCTGAAGCACTTGCTACTGCAACATATCTTATAAACCGGTTACCCGCTAAGATTCTTGGTACGAAAACCCCTCGGGATGTTTTATCTCAATATTTTACCCTCCCATCTTTACTTAACCTTGAACCTCGAGTTTTTGGATGTTCAGTTTTTGTTCACATTCCAAAACATGAGCGTACAAAACTTGATCCATGTGCCGAAAAGTGTATTATGGTAGGGTATGGTGTCAATCGAAAAGGATATCGTTGTTATAATCCCAAAAAAGGGAACATCATTACTACAATGAACTGTGATTTTATTGAAACCGAATATTTTTACAATAACACCCAACTCACAAGTGAGGAGGAGAATGAATGTAATGACACTCTAAGTGGGATGACATGGTTACCACCTCAAACACAAGACTCCGGACCAATACAAAACTCAAACCAGAGCCAGCACAAAACCCCGAACCTATACAAACCTCGATACCAAACCCTGAGCCAACACAAAACCCCAAACCTACAGAAACTATCTCACCAAACCATGAGACCACTGAAACCTTCTCGAATAATGAGCATCAAACTCAAGAGGAACAAAGTGACCTAAATTTTGATGAAACCACTCAACGATGTGTCTTACTAGAAAGAGCCAATAGAGGTGTCCCACCAAAATGATATTCTCCTAAAAAAGAAGTGCAAAGATCTAGATATCATGTGGCCAATATAGCACAAGGAAATCTGTCAAAAGAAGCTCAACAATTTAATTCCGCAATTTACTCTGAAAATATTTCAACTTCTGTTGAACAAGCTTTAAAATCAAAAAATTGGAAAAAAGCAATGGAAGTTGAAATGGAAGTGTCATGCCTCAAGGAAAGAAACCTGTGGGATGTCGATGGGTATTTACAATAAAGCACAAACCAGATGGTACTATTGAAAGATATAAAGCTCGACCGGTTGCGAAAGGTTACACTCAGACCTACGAAATTGATTACTCTGAAACCTTCTCACCAGTTGCAAAAATCGATACCATTAGAGTTCTCTTCTCGATCGCGGTTAACAAGGAATGGCCACTGCACCAATTTGATATAAAAAATGCATTCCTACATGGCGAATTGAAAGAATAATTCTATATGGAAGCGCCACCAGGATTCACCGACAACTTCAAAAATAAGGAAGTTTGTCGACTTAAAAAGGCTTTATATGGGTTAAAACAATCTCTGCAGGCTTGGATTGGGAGGTTCACATTAGCTATGAAAAATTATGATTTTAAACAAAGTTATTCAGATCATACCCTATTTCTTAAACAAAGAAATAATCTTATCACATGTTTGATTATTTATGTTGATGACATGATAATTACCGGAAATGATAAAGAAGAAATTTCAAAACTAATAACAAATTTATTTAATGAATTTGAAATGAAAGGTTTGGACATACTTAAATATTTTTTAGGAATTGAAGTATTACGATCTCAAAGGGGAATATTTATCTGTCAAAATAAGTATATTCTTGATTTTCTTGCAGAAACAGTGATGATCGATTATAAACCAGCTGATACTCATCCCAAACCAAAAGTTATACATGGCAGACGAAGCTGATCTTGCTGACAAAGGGCGATATCAAAGACTTGTAGGAAAACTCATCTATCTTGCCCACACTCGAGCAGATATAGCACGTGCAGTTGGGATTGTGAGCCAATTTATGCATCAACCACAAGTTCACCACATGGAAGCCGTAATCAGAATCATCAGATATCTAAAGAAAACGACAGATCATTGAGTTGTTTTCGAGAAGAATGGACACCTAGAAACCAAAATTTATACAGATGCTAGATGGGCCGGAGAAAAAGGAGATAGAAGATCTACATCAAGATTTTTTACATTCGTGGGAGGAAATCTAGCTGCATGGAGAAGTAAGAAATAAAAGGTTGTCTCCCTCTCAAGCGCCGAATCAGAATTCAGAGGGATAGCGAAAGGAGTGGTTGAAGCCTTATGGATTAAAAAATTACTAACAGAGATTGGGTTCCCACCGAAAGAAACTATTCAGATTATGTGCGACAATGAAGCTGCAATAGTGATCTCAGAAAATCCAGTTCAACATGACCGAACAAAACATGTTGAAGTGGATAGACACATTATTAGAGAAAAACTGGATGCTGAAATCATTTATCTACCACACGTCAGATCAGAAGACCAATTGGCTGACATCCTAAGAAAGTCAGTGAATGGAAGACTCTTTAGCGAAGTTCTTGTCAAGTTGAATGTCAGAAACTCCACTATTCAACTTGAGGGGGAGTGTTAAAGAACATCAACAAAATAAGCACATACCTGAATTACCTTTTAAGGTAATTTGACTTTGGATCAGAGAATGTTCGTTCTCATCATTTCCAAGTATAGATGGTCACAAGGAAACAAAGGCGGCAGCAAACTCAGAAGTGTCAACGACTACTTAACAAGCAGATTTTCCTTTTATGTAAAAGTGGTTCCAAAATGATATTTGGATCCATACTTAAACTAGAAAGAGCTGTTAGGCCATTTTATGTATAAAATCATGCTCATATGCATTTGTATACTCACTTAACAGTTTGAAATAACTTTATTACTAATAAAAATCAGTTTCCAATTGTTATATTTACTTAAAAACAAAGTATTCATATATATTAAGGATACTTAGATATTTTAGTATTCTTATTTGTTAAGAAATTTTTGATATTCTTGATACTTACCTCCTAAGATATCTTAGAGGTTAAGAAAGTCAGTTTTTGTAGGCCTATAAATAGGAGTTGTAATCGAGAGTTGGAATATATAACCACCTTCACATTATATCTAATCTACACTTTCATTATCTTTCTAATCAACTTAGCAACAAAGTCTTACTACCTTAATCTTTCAAGTGTAGATTTCTATTCTATTCTTGAACATTACAGTTAATCCATTCAAAAGTTTTTTACTTGGATCTCGTTTATGACCTTGTGAGACGCCCAACTCTCATTACGAAACACCTTTTGATTTCTATTTTTTGTATCCCGTAACTCACTCGACCGCTTGCCAAATTTTCTTGCGATGACCCAACAGCCCACTAATACGGACTCCTAACAACAAATTTTCGATGTTTGCATTAGTAGGCATGTTGGATCCCCACCATTTGTAAATGTCAATCCAAACTTTTTTTCGCATGTTTGCACGAGACAATAGTGTCATCCACTTACTTGACCACATTATTACACATGAGACATAAGATCAACGCCCTGATTATCAATCTCAAGTCTAACCGAAATTCTATTTCTCGATACTCTATATAGAAATATACCTATTTTTTGAGGTTGAAGATTATTTCTAATCATCTCCATATTTGAACTACTTCTCGGGATGATTAAGTCATCAATTTTTCCAGCCGCAATTCTTGAAATATAATCACTACAACTACTCAAGTTACATGACCAGGAGCTGCTACCTTTACTGCTTTTAACCTTCAACATCAGATTCATTAATTCTGAAGGTATTTCGTATGCCCGAGAGACATATTTAATTAATGTGGCTAATATATTATGATCCAAGTCGGGTCATACCCAATAACAAACTTACCGACACCTTATTCATCTTTGATTTTAACGATTGGTTCATTGATCAAATACGCGACACTTGAACTTCAAGAAAAATGGTTTTCTGAAATATTACTTGATGTGTATATATATATATAAATTATGGATTAATTTATATATAACAAGAGTTTAAATTATTTATAGGTTAAATAATTTATTTTGTTATGTTACATTTTATAAAGTTTTGGTTTTATAAAATAAATGTACATAACAAATATATACATATGGAAGTATTATGGAGAGTTTTATAAAATCTAATTACTTTTATAAAACTTATTTAATAATACTTGAAAGAGAAGTGGCATAGGGAATGAGATACACATGCTTTAGGCTTGGAATCTTTCACCCATACTTTCTCAATTCCATATGTAAGCATCTTGACTCTTGTAGGAACCAACACATGCAATTAACACTTCAAAAATTCTGCAAAAACTCTCCCATACAGCAGCTGTAAAACCGTGGGGTTTAGGGGCAAGAAAGGGTTGATAATTTGGTTTTTGGAAGCTAGATTCAAGTGTTAACAAATCCTAACCAAAGTACAAGGTGTTGGTTACAAGTTTGGGGTATAATCTCTTGAGGTTTCATCCATTTGAAGCTCCATTCAACATCATCATCTTCATCACTTTCAACTAGCTTGGAATAGGTATAACATCTTATTCTTGCTTGTAGTTTGTAAGCTTATTTCTCAACTTGATCCTTTTCTTGGGATTTAACTTTTATATGGTTAAAGATATACAAGTTTCAATTGGTAATTTTACATGCTTCCGCTTTGAATGATTCTTAAATGGTTTTAAGTATAATGGAACTTGTTAAATCCCAACAATGGTATCTAGAGCCGAAGTTGTTGAAATATGCTTCGAGATGGTTATTAAACCCACTATAATTTTGCATTCTATGAACATGCATGAAGTAGTATGTAAAATTTTCGGTTTTGGGTGGTTGTCATTTTGGCCAAAATCACTTGTGATTCTGCATTCTGTACTGCAAATCACTTGTGATTCTGTATTGCCAATCACTTGTGATTCTGTGTTGCCGATCACTTGTGATTCTGTGTTGCAGATCACTTGTGATTCTGTGTTTCCAATCACTTGTGATTCTGTATTGCCTATCACTTATGTTGATGATGTTCACAATCTAAGCCTTGACCTTGTGTTTGGTTGCATGCATGGTTGATTGATATTTATTCAATTGGTTTGTAATAATATTTATTCATTTGGCATGTAATAATTCATTTGGTTATGTAATTTATTTTATATTTGGTATGTAAAATAGATTAGGTTGTAATTTCATTTTTTTAGACAAAATGTATTAGGATATATTTTGTAAAATGATGAAGAATGATGAAGACTTGAAGAACACATGAAGAAGCATTTGGATGCAAGGTTAAGTGGGAGATTTGAAATCTCCTACTTTGTGTAATTACCCTTAACCGGTGGCATTTGTTTTCGGCTAAACAAATGTCTACCAAAAATGGCTTGATTGTGAACATATGATTTTGCATGCGTGGTTGTTTTGTATGATTATGTGGATTGTATGTTTGTATGCTACAAGTTAATCACACAAGTTAACAACAATCTAAAATGGCAATTTAAATTGGTTAAAATTGACATTATTAACGACATGCAAAACGTCAATTTAAATGGTTAAATTAAAAATGGCTAAAAGGACATTAATAAACGGTTATTAAGATCATGATTAGGATCATATATATAAAATGGTTTATAGACATGAAATTGGCTTTTCATAATGAACTATACACCAAATGCATGTTGGTGTATGGCAAATGTTTTCTTAAACTAGAATTTATGAAAACTTAAAATCCCTTATTAACAAGGCAAACAAGTTAAACGCCATCCTTTTGTGGAAACACTTAGACGTATTAGGAAACTCTTGATGGGATAAAGGTCACCTAACCGTCATGAGCGAACTAATATGAATAAGGTGCACTTCGCATACATGTGGGATAAAGGTCACCTAACCACTTGTATGTTAAGTCTACATGTTTACACAAGTAGGACGATTTGATTTGGGAATCATGAACTTAGGGTCACCGAAGCATGATGAACAAATAGGCGTTGATGGGATAAATATGCCATGCAAAAGGATTGCATGATCCCATAACTTAGAAGTTGCAAAAGGATTGCAATTGTCACATAAATGACTACCTAGCTAAATCAAATAACGGGATAAAGGTCACCTAACCGAAATTTGATTTACCGTTGGATTCTAATATTTAATAAGTCAATTAAAATTTAAAAGGTATTGAATGTTAAATTAAAAATCGATACTTAAACGAACTTTGTTAATTTTGTAGATGGCCGCAAATAACAACAACATGCAAAATGCACCACTTAACCTAAACAACCTATCATTAAGGTCTCTCCTCGAGAAAGACAAACTCAACCATACGAACTTTATGGATTGGTTCCGTAATCTTAGGATTGTCCTCAAACTTGAGGACAAAGCGTATGTGTTGGAGGACCCTATTCCCGACCAACCGGATGAGGAAGATATAGAGGGCATGGCTTATTATGACAAGTATTGCGCCGATTCGGTGCAAGTCGCTTGTCTAATGCTTGGGACTATGATACCCGAACTCCAAAAGGATTTCGAACATCATAGTGCATATGACATGATTACGCAATTGAAGGAGATGTTCCTTCAACAAGCACGTGTCGAGCGCTTCGAAACGGTTCGAGCGCTACATGCATGTCGTATGGATGACACCCAATCCGTCTCCTCTTATGTCCTCAAAATGAAGAGCCTTATTGATCGTGCTAACCGTCTTAACCTAAACATATCAAATGAGTTAGCCACCGATCTTATCCTTAATTCCCTATCAAAAAGGTTTGATCAATTTGTAATTAATTACAATATGAATGGGATGGATAAGAGCATAGGTGAGCTTCACGGTATGCTTAGAACGGCGGAAACTAGCATGGGTAAAAGGGCTTTACCCGTGTTAGCAATCGATCAAGGTGGGTCCAAGGGTAACACCTCTAAGCCAAAGGTGGCTAAGAGAAAAGGACCCGCCTATCAAGGCAAAGGGAAGGGGAAGATGGTTACCCCAACCATCAACAAGGCCAAGAAGCAAAAGGTCACCGAGAAGGCAAACCCCAAGGAAGACCCATGTTTCGGTTGCGGTGAGATGGGTCATTGGAAACGAAACTGTCCGGTCTACCTTAAGGAGTTGAAGGACAAGAGGAATGCAGGGCAAACCTCAGGTAATATATATATGGTATATATAGAGCTAAGTATTACTTCTTCTAATACATGGGTATTAGACACTGGATGTGGAACTCATATTTGCAATTCTTTGCAGGGGTTCAAAAGAAGTGATCATAAGGCGGGAACATCAAGTCTCTATATGGGCAATGGTGCAAAGGTGCATGTTAAAGCTCAAGGAGATTTTATTTTGAAGCTTCCAAGCGGATTGGAACTTATTTTAGAAAATGTTTTGTATGCTCCGGATTTGTGTAGAAACATTATTTCTATTTCTCGCTTAAAACAATGTGGTTACGTTGTTAATTTTATTGATGATGATATTCATGTTTCTAAAGATAATGTATTCTATTTCAAGGCTTCGCCTTCAAATGGAATTTATGAATTGGTTCATGATGACACATCATCTAGTAGCTCAATGTACCATACAAGCACCAAGAAACTCAAAAGGGATTTGAGTGATTCCTACTTATGGCATTGTCGCCTTGGTCACATAAACAAGAACCGAATACATACACTTCAAAAGAATGGACTTTTGAAATCAAATGAAATGGATTCGTTTGAAGTATGTGAATCTTGTTTACAAGGCAAGATGACTAAAGCACCTTTCAAAGGGACCTATGAAAGGGCTAAAGATTTATTGGGATTAATACATTCGGATGTATGTGGACCCTTTAAACCCATGACTAGGAAAGGTGAAAGATACTTTGTTACTTTCATTGATGACTTTAGTCGTTTCGGATATGTCTACTTATTAAGACACAAGGACGAAACGTTTGAAGCATTCAAAGAATATCAAAACGAAGTACAAAATCAACTCAATAAGACAATTAAGGTACTACGTACCGATAGAGGAGGTGAATACCTAAGAGATGCCTTCCAAGATCATCTTAGGAGTTGTGGGATTATCTCACAACTTACTCCACCCGGAACACCCCAACTTAATGGAGTTTCCGAAAGGAGAAACCGAACCCTAATGGATATGGTTCGATCTATGATGGCAAGAAGCTCGTTACCTCTGTCATTTTGGGGTTATTGTCTAAGCTCCGCGGCTCGTATTTTAAATATGGCCCCAACCAAGAAAGTGGAACGAACTCCTCATGAGATGTGGTTTGGAAAACCTCCTTCTCTATCATACTTAAAGGTATGGGGATGTGAAGCTTATCCTAAGCGTTACGTCCCTAATAAGTTGAATGCTCGATCCACGAAGTGTATCTTCATAGGATATCCCAAGGATGATATGGGATACTATTTCTATGATCCATACGAGCAGAATGTATTTGTTGCTCGAAAGGCGGAATTCCTTGAAACTAAGTTCCTAATGGAAGGAAATAGTGAAAGGAAGATAGATCTTGAAGAGGTTCAAGATCAAGTAGATGATACACAATTGGTTGACACTAGCACTCAACATGAAAATGTTGATAGTGATCAAATGAATGATCAAAGTACACAAGGCATTCGTAGATCTGGTAGGATTAGCAATCCTCCTGAGAGATATGGGTTTCTCATAGATGGTTGCTATACGGTTGATTTGGATGAACCGACAAACTACGAAGATGCTTTATCAAGGATCGATAAAGATAAATGGCAGGAAGCCATGAACGCCGAGATGCAATCCATGTATGAAAACCAAGTTTGGGAACTTGTTGTGCAACCTCCTAGCTCCAAGCTAGTTGATTGCAAATGGCTTTTCAAGAAGAAAACCGACATACATGGAAACTTGGATACATATAAAGCTAGACTTGTTGCAAAAGGTTTCACTCAAACTCAAGGGGTTGATTATGATGAAACTTTCTCGCCTGTGGCAATGCTAAAGTCTATTAGGATATTATTTGCCATTGCTGCTCACTACGACTATGAAATATGGCAAATGGATGTCAAAACCGCTTTCCTAAATGGATATCTTATGGAAGATGTCTATATGGTCCAGCCTGAAGGTTTTGTTGATCCAAAATATCCTAAAAGTGTATGCAAGTTAAAGAAGTCAATCTACGGATTGAAACAAGCATCTAGAATGTGGAATCATCGTTTTAATGAGGAAGCCGAGAAATTTGGCTTCATTAAAAATGGTGATGAAGCTTGTGTATATAAGAAAGCTAGTGGGAGCACTATCATGTTCCTTGTACTATATGTGGATGATATATTATTATTTGGGAATGATATTACCACAATGCAAGGAGTCAAAACTTGGCTAAAGAGTTGCTTCTCCATTAAGGATCTTGGAGATGCACAATACATATTGGGGATAGGGATCTATAGGAATAGATCCAAGAGATTGATAGGTTTAAGTCAAAGTACATACATTGATAAAATCTTGAAAAGGTTCAAGATGGAAAACTCTAAGGGAGGTTTGGTACCTATTCAAAGAGGAACCGTTCTCAGTTCATCTCAGTGTCCTGCCACGGAAGATGAACAAGAGAGAATGAAGAAAGTCCCATACGCGTATGCTATTGGGTCTATCATGTATGCGATGATATGTACTAGACCGGATGTGTCATGCGCTCTAAGCTTAACAAGTAGATACCAGAATAACCCAGGAAATAGTCATTGGATTGCTGTTAAAAGCATATTAAAATACCTTAGGAGGACTAAGGATATGTTTCTAATATATGGGTCTGGTGAGGAGGAACTCGCTGTAAAAGGTTACGTGGACGCGAGTTTTCAAACTGATCGAGATGACTCTCGATCACAATCCGGTTATGTCTTCATGTTAAATGGTGGTGCGGTCTCTTGGAAGAGTTCGAAACAGGAGGTTGTTGCGTTATCCACTTCAGAGTCGGAGTACATTGCCGCCTCACTGGCAGCTCAGGAAGCTGCATGGATGAAGAAATTCATCGACGACTTAGGAGTGGTCCCTTCCATTCAGGACCCTCTTGAGATCTTTTGTGACAACGAGGGTGCGATTGCTCAAATCAAGGAACCTCGTGCCCATCAAAAGACTCGTCACATTGAGCGGAGATTCAACTACATAAGGGATGAAGTTGAAAAAGGAAAGATATGTATTCGCAAAGTTCATACAGATCATAATGTTGCGGATCCACTCACGAAGCTTTTACATGGGCCAAAACATGAGGGACATGTTTGTGCATTAGGGCTTCGATATTCTAGTGATTGGAATTGATCTATTTTATGTATTGTAACGGAACGAATTAGTTCAAACTCATTAATATAATTATGGTATTAATTTAATTATGAGTCATGTTCCAATTTAGCATATTTCATCCATGAATAAACTA
This sequence comes from Rutidosis leptorrhynchoides, assembly GCF_046630445.1. NCBI lineage: Eukaryota > Viridiplantae > Streptophyta > Magnoliopsida > Asterales > Asteraceae > Rutidosis > Rutidosis leptorrhynchoides. The sequence continues at coordinate 324,524,539 of NC_092340.1, forward strand.
TTATTCTAAATTCCGTAGTTGATCACATTTGTGGGAACAAGTGTGAGGTTTAGACTATTATGAACTCGGATTGGTATACATTCATAGGTTGAATGTGGGGCAAGGTTGCAACCAAGGTTCATAGATATTTGTGGGAAACAAATATTGGAAGACCCGCTCTCAAGAATTACTGTATAGAGCCTTTGTGGTTGATCACATGTAATCTTGAGTAAAGGCGAATATCATTGTATCCTCTGACCTGAGATACATATTGGGTTCGGATATTCACCTAGTACTGTGCCTTGATTCTTTTCTTCGCTATTCTGAAACATGGTAGTACATAAGGAAGAACTCAGGTATATTACAAAGTGTATATCTAGGACGTATGTAGTCAAGATGGAATTTGTCCCTCTTATTTGTTGAGAGTAAGATGTCTAAGGCCTGAAAAGTTAAATCTATAAGAGAGTGATCACTCTGTATCTCTTGGATTTAACATGACATCTAGGACGAAAGGAAATAATGAAAGATTCACCTAATCATATTCGAGATGGGAACTCGAAAGGGATGATGTTATTGAATGGCACAAAGTCATAACATATTAGGGGTGATGGACGGTGTGTTAGGCTGTATCCATCACTTGCATTAATTTCTTATGTTTCTCGTGCAAGTGGGAGATTGAAGGTATTTCGTATGCCCGAGAGACATATTTAATTAATGTGGCTAATATATTATGATCCAAGTCGGGTCATACCCAATAACAAACTTACCGACACCTTATTCGTCTTTGATTTTAACGATTGGTTCATTGATCAAATACGCGACACTTGAACTTCAAGAAAAATGGTTTTCTGAAATATTACTTGATGTGTATATATATATATAAATTATGGATTAATTTATATATAACAAGAGTTTAAATTATTTATAGGTTAAATAATTTATTTTGTTATGTTACATTTTATAAAGTTTTGGTTTTATAAAATAAATGTACATAACAAATATATACATATGGAAGTATTATGGAGAGTTTTATAAAATCTAATTACTTTTATAAAACTTATTTAATAATACTTGAAAGAGAAGTGGCATAGGGAATGAGATACACATGCTTTAGGCTTGGAATCTTTCACCCATACTTTCTCAATTCCATATGTAAGCATCTTGACTCTTGTAGGAACCAACACATGCAATTAACACTTCAAAAATTCTGCAAAAACTCTCCCATACAGCAGCTGTAAAACCGTGGGGTTTAGGGGCAAGAAAGGGTTGATAATTTGGTTTTTGGAAGCTAGATTCAAGTGTTAACAAATCCTAACCAAAGTACAAGGTGTTGGTTACAAGTTTGGGGTATAATCTCTTGAGGTTTCATCCATTTGAAGCTCCATTCAACATCATCATCTTCATCACTTTCAACTAGCTTGGAATAGGTATAACATCTTATTCTTGCTTGTAGTTTGTAAGCTTATTTCTCAACTTGATCCTTTTCTTGGGATTTAACTTTTATATGGTTAAAGATATACAAGTTTCAATTGGTAATTTTACATGCTTCCGCTTTGAATGATTCTTAAATGGTTTTAAGTATAATGGAACTTGTTAAATCCCAACAAATTCACCATGTAGTCTACCTATTAAACTTCTTGTCCAGCACCACGAGTATGACCAGACACCATTCAAACACTTCACTTTATCACTGTTTGAAGCATTACTCGTGACCTCTAACCTGTATAACCTTGGGGATGCATCTTTGAGACTTGAATCACCAAGCCATAGGTCTTCTTCCCAAAAGGATATATCATGACAGTGGCGATTCTAGGATCAAAACCCAATGGTGTCCCAAAAATTTATTTGATAACTTTCTTGCACAAAATATTGAATGTGTTGGGTCAAATCGGGTCGGTCGGGTCGCGCCCAAAGCACAAACATAAAATTGAATAATACTCGCAAAATATATGGTTGTTCATATGCAGTAGCAATTAATGGCATATACAGTAGCAATTTTAAAGTAGCAATGACCTATACAGTAGCAATTTTAAAATATTATTTTAGTCAATAACATATATAGTAGCAATTTTAAATTGCAATTTTATAACCTATTATCAATATGAATCTCATAACATTAACATTAGCTGTAAAATTGCAGTTTCTCCTGACTTTCTAAAAACAATAATTAGGTAGTTATGAATGATGAGATTAGGGATTCATATACAATAACAATTACAAATATATATTTACCATTACACATAAATCTTACTTGCAACCATATAATACATTCACCATGAGTACTCACAATAAAACATGTATATCTCAACATAAAAATTACATGTAATTTGTCATAATATATGTTTGATAGTAAATTCCATAAATTATACGGAGTATTTATTCTTAGACAAACATTACACATTCTGGTGGAAGAATTGTAAATTATGTCATGTTATATTACGCTTTTTTTTTCATTATATGTTTGAAAATATTGTAAGATTTCTTAAATATTTAATGGATATCCATTAATCCGCTTAATCTACTGGATATGGATATAGATTGATGAACTAAATTCAAATGGATAAGAATATGGATGAGCAAAAACTAAATGGATATGGATATCGCTTCACGCCCTCACCTGATCCATATCCGATCCATTGACATCCCTAAGATGAAGGATTGAATATAGAACCGTAAGAAATTGTGATGTAGAAGGAAGTCAAAAAGAATTAGAATTGGAATTGGACAAGGGTATGTTTATTTTTATATCTAATATATTCAATGGCTCATACTATAAAAATCATATCATAAGTGGGTTAATTTCAAACATTTTAGTAGTCCAAACTATTAAACTATAATCTCTAAAAATTTATGGGGTCCCATTATTATATTTAGTGGTGTCCTATACATAAAAAATATAAATTTTGTGATAAATTTCGAAAAACTAGTGGTGTCACGGTACCCCGCGGGTCTTCTTCTAAACCATCTCCAATCTTCCTTTCAAAGAGAGATTCCAAGTTAAAACCTATCTTATTCACTTCGGTGTTTATATATCATAAATTTGTAGTTTTCACATTAGAGTGAATATTTTTTCAAAATAGTAATATATTTATAGGTTTTACAGAAATAGTGTTTTTTTTTTAAATTTACAAAAATAGGTAAACCGATCATTGATTTGCCGGTTTGTCAGTTTGGACACCAAACCGGCATTTCAAATGCCGGTTTGTCTGTTTTTATACGAAACTGGATACAGTATTTAGGTTTTCGATGTGGACCCGTAGAAACCTCTAAACCGGCATTTCAAAGGTCGGTTTGCATGCTAATTATTTTTGTTAGTTCTATTTAAATGGACAGTAGTATTGAGTGTTGTTGTTAAATTGTAAAATTTCATCTCAAATTATAAGTTTCACATTTTTTTCCTGATTATGAATCGTCGTCGTCAAATTCCAATATCCCATAGGACAGTCCTCGATGGGGTTTGTTTTTTAAGAGGAACTGAGCCAATAGAAGATCATGAACTCACATACGAACAGTTTGAAGAATTGTCAGTGTTGTGTATCATAATTGACATTTTCCCTGTATACCCTGATTGTGTACGTGAGTTCTATCATCAATTTTCCTTTTCTGAAGAAGAAAAGAATGTTAGGTTTATGTTGAAAGGTATACCATATTGTTGGGATATGGATACCTTCAACAATGTTTTGGGACTCTCAATTGGAGGATTGCAATTTTGCAATCCTACCAGTCAAATTTATGGCGATCTTCTTGAGACACATGTTGTTGCCGACACTTCTATACATGATGTGGTCAACACATGTGTTGAAGATCATCGTTTTAACATTTGTGTAAATATACAAAAGATGTTTTTTGGTTTTCTTAGAGCCAATAAACTGAAAATATATACTATTATTCGTAGCAACATAACTGGTCGTCCCATTTGTGCGGTGGACGATTACTCTAACAATAGGTTCACGTCTGGTAAACGCTCGTGTTAGTATTTCATCCCATTCCTCTTCCTCATTTAGCAACACAAATTTTTCATGGCCAACGTGATAATACATCACACCCGAGTGTTCGATGGGACATTTTTCCTTGATCCACTCAAACAACTTGGAAATAGGCATAGTTCTAACATTCGTGGGTGGGAACGATTTTTTTCCCCTAGTGTGTACCGCGACATGTCGGCAGCATACCAACCTTTGTAGTAGACATCAATCTAAGGATCCATTTTTGTGTAGTAAAAAGAGTGATATGTGAGAATGAAAAGACTGATACAATAAAAATACCAAGTATATGTATGTTTATATAGACTAGTAGGGATTCATAAACCGGTATTATAATAGCCGGTTTTAGAAAAAGCTGTCAAAGAACTGTAAAAGCTGAAAAATAATGAATGGTAAGACTGAAACCGGCATTATGATAGCCGGTTTCAGAAAAACCTGTCAAAGAATAGTAAAAGCTGATAAATAATGAATGGTAAGACTGAAACCGGCATTATGATAGCCGGTTTATGTTATGTTATGGTTATAAAAGTGCATTATGATAGTTGCATAAACACATGTTAAACATGTAACCGAAGTACATTTCAATTGACGTATACTACGGCTGCGATTTTGAAGATGGGCATATATTATTACAAACAAGGTATATGAAACGACCCGTCCATATTACTATAAACGCAGTACGTTATTCATTGGTCCCATAGCGAGGTATTTGACCTCTATATAACACGTTTTAGAAAATATTGCATTCGTTTCATAAAAAGCACATCATTATTATACATAATACGAGTTTCAAACATATAGGCGATTATTTACAAAATAATCCCCATGATACATCGATTTTCAAATATTACAAAGGTGACATAACAGTCGAATATAATACATGACCAAAGTTTTATTGAATGCAACCCTCTTTTAAACAAAAGCATGAGACTCCATGAAAAGCTTGCTCAGATAATGCGACAGCGGAATACTTTCTTAAGGACCTGATAATAAACATGCTTAAACAGTCAACACAAAGGTTGGTGAGATATATAGGTTTAAAGCTAGCATCGATATAAATATAGACCACAAGATTTCATAGTTACAAATATTTCAATAAAGATATTCTATAAGTTGTTGAGCGCTTCGGTAACCATACTTAACCATTAATGTGGCATATTCCCTTTATTATGAAATCTCCCTACACTGTACCAAGTGTAGTAAAAACGAAGTACTATGCAACCGTTTACGATACTAGAGCGACTAGCCCGGTTGGGGTTGTCAAACCCGATAGATCTATCAATAGGATTCGCGCTTACATGTTCTTACAACATGTAAATATTAGTTACCAAGCTATTAGGGAAGATATGCAAGGTGGTACAACTCAACGTAGAATATATTTTAAGTACTTGTGTCCATGGCGTAAAACATAAAATGCATGTATTCTCATCCCAAAATATTTGTAGAGTTTAAAAATGGGACTATATACTCACGGTAGTAAAAGTATATTAATAATAAGTTTTCAACTTATTAAAAATATGGTCATCGTCCTTGGATTCACGAACCTATAATAATAATAATGATTCAGATAATAATACGACATATGAAAAAAAAACAAGTTCATAGAATACTTATATAATAATTTTTAACATTTTATGTTGGTAGTCCAAAATAGTTCGAAAAGTCCATTAATCGGTATATATATATATAATCTTAGAATTACCCCACGGCGTATTATGTACGTATTGTCTTGCATCAATTCAGAGATGTATTGTATACTTATTATCTTAGAATTAACTAAGACGTATTGTGTACGTATTGTCTTAGGATTTATCAAAACGTATTGTGCACGTATTGTCATGGAACGTACCAAGATTATTATATATATATATATACAATCTCGGAATTAACCAAGATTATAATATTTTGTTATACTAATGATAACATGTACAAATATATATAGGATATAGGAAAAGTTAACAAGGATATGGTTAATATAGTTTTTATAATATAAATTTCGTCCATACAACGTTAATTTTAGCAGATTTTGTTTTGCTCGCCAAATATTCATTACAACTCTGTTTAAAGTGAATCAAATTGCTATGGATTCCTTAAGAAGTAAATCTTACAAAAATTATTCGAAAAGTTCATCCCAAGTAGTAATTTTTAGAGCTTTACCCTCTTTTTGTGTTGGTGGACAGATTTGGAAAAATCCCGGCATCCACCCAATATATGATTTTTGATAAAATACTTCCACTTTGTCTAAAATCATGAAAAAAATAATGGAAGTCTTATTTACATATATTAACATATTTCCAAAGTCTTAGCCTCGAACTCAAAGTCTAAGATAGGTTTTTAATTGCCAACCCAAAACAGCCCGCTTTTTACCGAATGGAGATTAAATGATATATGTTAAGTTTCAAGGTGTTCTTCATATGTACAAGTTATAAGTTCTTATATTAACTTAATATAACATCATAATACATATAAATAAGTGTTATTAGAGTTAAGTTAGAAAGATTAAATTAGTTTTTCAAACAAGTTTAGAATCAACTAAACTATGTTCTAGTTTATAAACTCTTATATAGATAGCTATAAACATATGAATTGAACAAGAGTTGAAGTAGAGTTTTTATTTCAAGTTTAGAATGTAAAGTTGCTGGAAAGAAGTTGTGCAACAAAACTTGAGAGAGTTCTTGCAAGTGTGTGTAAAAATGAGTTAGAAATGGTGCTTATTTATAGGCTTGAAAATTTGGTTTTTAGTGAAAATATCTAAGATAAGTTAAAATGTATTAAGTTATGGATGATATATTAAATTGATTAGTTCATAGATGACATATTACACAAATAATTGCAGATTTCTATTGGTATATACCAATAGTAAATACGTCTAGAAGCTGTGTATAATACGGGTAAAAAATACCGTATGAATGCGAGTAGAATTCTTGAGGAAATTGAACGGAAATACGAGTATAGCTATCATTTATATGTATTGGTATATTATAAAGTGTATTCAATACTTTTAAGGATGTATTTACACTCGTAATAGATTGTATGTAAATACATTTCAATTTAAGTTAATTACGTCGTTTAAATAGTAACATATATATTGTTCAAAAACTCTTTAAATTAGTAGTATGAATATATATATATATATATATATATATATAATACTTTGTTAATATACTTAATAAGATATTTAATTATCATATTTTCAAGTTAATATATGTATATATAGACATATATATAATTAATACAAGTTATGACGTTCGTGAATCGTAGAAATAAAAGGGTGGTCAACTGCATATATAAAATTCTTTCCGGAGGTTCAAGACTCATTAAAATTCATTGCTTATCATGTCGAAATTATTAAATCGTATAAATAGTATAATCAAGTAGTCGGAAAAATCCGTGTCATCACAGTACCTACCCGTTAAAGAAATTTCGTCCCGAAATTTGAAGTAGTACCTATTTAATGGGCGGTGTTTGTAAACAGATGTGGATACTTCAGTTTCATCTGGTCCTCTCTTTCTCAAGTGAACTCGGGACCTCTTCGAGTATTCCAACGAACCCTAACTATAGGTATGTTGCTTTGCTTGAGCTGTTTGACTTCACGGTCCATGATTTCGACAGGCTCTTCTATAAAATGCAGTTTCTCGTCGATTTAGATTTCTTCAAGAGGAACAGTGAGGTCTTCTTTTGCAAGGCATTTCCTTAGGTTCGAGACGTGAAAGGTATTGTGTACTCCAGCAAGTTGTTGTGGTAGCTTAAGTTGATAAGCCACCGGTCCAATACGTTCGATGATCTTGAATGGTCTTACGTATCTTGGGTTCAATTTACCCCTCTTACCAAAGAGTATCACGCCTTTCTAAGGTGACACCTTTAACATAACCATGTCATCAACCTGAAATTCTAACGGCTTCCTTCGAACATCAGCATAGCTCTTTTGACGACTTTGGGCGGTCTTCAATCTCTCCTTGATTTGCACAATCTTATCAGTAGTCTCCTGTATGATCTCGGGACCAGTCAGTTGTCTGTCACCTACTTCGTTCCAAAAGATAGGGGATCTACACTTTCTTCCATAAAGTGCTTCGAATGGTGCAGCATTAATACTCGTATGTTTACTGTTGTTATACGAGAATTCTGCCAATGGTAAATATTTATCCCATCCGTTTCCGAAATCGATCACACATGCTCTAAGCATGTCTTCAAGAGTCTGAATGGTCCTTTCACTTTGCCCATCGGTCTGAGGATGATATGCAGTGCTCATATCCAGACGAGTCCCTAGAGCTTCATGTAGTGATTGCCAAAACCTTGACGTAAACCGACTGTCACGATCGTATATAATAGAGATAGGTACTCCATGTCTTGAAACAACTTCCTTCATGTATAATCGTACCAATTTCTCCATCATATCTATTTCCTTCATAGGTAGGAAATGTGCAGATTTGGTGAGACGATCGACAATTACCCAAATGGTGTCGTAACTCCATGAAGTCTTTGGTAGCTTCATGATGAAATCTACAGTAATACATTCCCATTTCCATTCCGGGATTTCTAGTTGTTGAAGTAGACCTGACGGTTTCTGATGTTCCACCTTGACTTTGGAGCAAGTCAAACATTCTCCGATGTACGTTGCAATATCAGCTTTTAAATTTAGCCACCAAAAGTGTGCTTTAAGATCTTGATACATCTTTCCAGCTCCGGGATGTATCGAGTATCTCGTCTTATGTGCCTCATCCAAAACCAATTTTCTTAACCCTTTAAACTTCGGTACCCAAATGCGTCCAGCGAAGTATCGGGTTCCGTCCTCCCGTATAATAAACTGTTTATCTAACCCTTTAAGCATCTCATTTCCAAAGTTTTCTTCAAAAAGAGATCCTTGTTGAGCCTCCTTAATTTGGGTAGTGAGGTTCGTACGAATCTTCATATTTATTGCTCGTACTCGAATCGGCTTTCTTTCCTTCCTGCTTAAAGCATCTGCTACTACATTTGCTTTCCCGGGATGATATTGAATTTCACAATCATAGTCGTTTATCAGCTCGACCCACCTACGTTGCCTCATGTTCAGTTGTTTTTGGTTGAAGATATGTTGAAGGCTTTTATGATCGGTATACACAGTACATTTAACCCCGTACAAGTAGTGTCTCCAAATCTTTAATGCAAACACCACTGCTCCTAATTCTAGATCATGAGTCATATAATTTTGTTCATGAATCTTTAGTTGTCGGGATGCATATGCAATAACCTTCTTTCGTTGCATGAGGACACAGCCAAAACCTTGTCGCGAAGCGTTACAATAAAATACAAAATCATCATTCCCTTCAGGTAACGATAGAATAGGCGATGTAGTCAACTTCTTCTTCTTCAATAATTGAAATGCGGCTTACTGCTCAGAAGTCCATTCATACTTCTTCCCTTTGTGTTAATACTGTTAATGGTTTGGCTATCCGGTAAAAATGTTGAATAAACCTTCTTAATAGCCAGCAAGACCCAAAAATTGGCGTATTTGCGTTGGAGTCTTTGGGGTCTCCCACTTTTCAATGGCTTCAATCTTGGCTGGATCAACCTGAATTCCTTCACTGCTGACAATGTGACCAAGGAACTGTACTTCCTTCAGCCAAAAGGCGCACTTAGAAAACTTTGCGTATAACTGTTCTTTCTTTAACAGTTCCAGCACCAACCTTAAATGTTGTTCATGTTCTGCTTCATTCTTAGAATAAATAAGAATGTCATCAATAAAGACAATAACAAACTTATCCTAATACGGACTGCTTACCCGATTCATGAGGTCCATGAATACAGCTGGTGTATTTGTCAGCCCGAATGGCATGACTAAAAATTCATAATGACCGTAGCGTGTCCTAAATGCAGTTTTTGGAATATCTTCTTCTTTGACACGCAACTGATGATAACCCGATCTTAGATCAATTTTGGAGTAAACATGTGATCCTTGCAGCTGATCAAACAAGTCATCAATTCTCGGTAATGAGTATCAATTCTTGATAGTTAACTTGTTTAATTCGCGATAATTTATACACATTCGAAAGGATCCATCTTTCTTCTTGACGAATAAAATCAGAGCTCCCTACGGTGAAGTGCTCGGTCGAATGAATCCACGGTCCAGTAATTCTTGTAACTGGCATTGTAACTCTTTCATCTCAGACAGTGCAAGTCTGTATGGAGCACGAGCCACTGGTGAAGCTCCTGGTACTAGATCTATTTGAAATTCTACAGATCTAAATGGAGGTAATCCTGGCAACTCTTCCAGAAAGACTTCAGGAAAATCTCTTGCCACAGGCACGTCATTGATGCTCTTCTCTTTTTCTTTCGTTTCGACTTTATTAACATGTACTAGGATAGCATAGCACCCTTTCTTCAAGCACTTTTGGACTTTCAAGCAGCTAATGAGTTTTAGCTTTGAGTTACCCTTCTCTCCATAAATCATTACTTCCATTTTATCCTTACGGAGAATGCAAATTGCCTTCTTGACACACACAACTTCAGCTCCTATTTTGGACATCCAGTCCATGCCGATTATTACATCAAAACTTCCTAATTCTACGGGTATCAAATTAATTTTAAACGTTTCTCCGGCTAAATTTATTTTACAATCACGGCAAATTTTATCGGCTTTAATTTGTTTACCATTAGCTAACTCAATCATGTACTTAGCATCTAAAGGTAATGATGAACAATTCAATTTAGCGTAAAAGTCTCTACATATGTAACTTCTATCGGCACCAGTATCAAATATATTAGATGCAGATAAGTCATTAATGGTAAACGTACCCGTAACAAGCTCCGGGTCTTCACACACCTCTCTAGCATTAATAACAAATGCTCTTCCCCATGCAGGTCCGTTATTCTTCTCTGGATTCGGGCACTGGCTCTTAATATGAACCTGTTTCCCACACCCATAACAAGTAACAGTAGCCAAGGCAGTTCTATTTGCATTGGTGGCAGGAGTCTTGGTGCCATTTGTATTTGTAAGGGGACCCAACAATCTTCAGCAAGATGACCCCTTCGATTACATTTGTTGCACACCACATTACAAAAACCAATGTGATGTTTGTGGCATCTGTTACATAAGGGATTTCGTCCTTTGTAACCTGAACTTGAACCACTACCCGTACCTTACGTGGTTTCCTGTTTCTTGAGAGATTGTTGTTGGTGACCTCGATCACGGTTTCCATCCCACTTTCTTTTGTTATACGATACCTTGGCATCGGTATTTGATGCGTTCTTATCCTAGATGATCTGATCCATTAGCTCGTTTGCCATGGTTATAGCTTCATGAATTGTCTTGGGTTTGGATGCTGTAACATTGGCCTTGATGTTCTTTGGCAGACCATCTTTATACAATTCTATCTTTCGCTCTTCTGTTGGTACCAACTCAGGACATAATAAGGCTAATTCCATGAATTGCCTGTTATAGTTGGTAAGTTCAGTTCCGACAACTTTCAGATTTCGTAACTTGGCTTCCATTTTTATAACCTCATTCCTTGGGTAGTATTCATTGATTAGCATATTTTTCAACTCCTCCCAAGGAGTATCATATGCTTCATCGCCCCCTACAGCTTTTACATAGTTTTTCCACCATGTAAGTGCACCATCCTGTAATGTGCATGAAGCATACTTTGTCCTATCCCCTTCCGCACAACCACTGATTTTAAATACGGACTCGAGCTTTTCGAACCATCGGGTTAAACCGACTGGTCCTTCTGTTCCGCTGAATGATGAAGGTTTGGAACCTTGAAATGCTTTATATGTGCATCTAACACGAGGGTTGGTGTTATTTGCTGATGCTCTTGCCGCTTCGACCCAAAGCATATGGTCGTTTACGCGTTGGTTGATAAGCTCCTCAATTTCTTGTTCCGTCATTCGGTTTAATCGAGCCATGTTTCTTCAATAAACATATAAGATAATTAATCACATAGAATATTATAGATGTAGTGAGTAATTAATGGTACATCATGGCATATTAATAATATGAACCAATTATTATAAAAGCATTTTCTTCTTATTAGCATTTTATAATTATTTCTAGGGTATTACCTACCTGTTAAAGTTCATACTTAATAGGTTAGTACAAAAATTAACTACTACAATCTAGATAATATTCTGTTATGAAAAATTTAAAGTAAAATCACATAATTATTTCACGCCTATTCATGATATAGTAATACAATACCAGTATTTCACATAGGTATATTTTACATAATACATATGTAGGATAAAATAAAGCACACTACATAATGTTATACATGGTGTGAAATGTTATCATAGCGGGAGGTGATTCAAAAACGACGGGGCCTTTTAGTTATTGGTGAATCAATTTGTTTAGGTGGAATGAGGGATAGACGCACAGTGTATTTTGTTGTTGGTCGTGGGTTGGAGGTACTTGGTATCTTGGTGGGATTATCAGGGAGATTTATATGGTAAGGGTGGTTTGGTGGTAAAAGGTGTCGGTTCTCAAGCCCTACTACAATAGGAAGTTTAACATCCCTTGTTGCGTTATTCCAATCTTGTTTAGAAATTTCTTTGACTTCCTCCTCCATCTCCGGATCGTTTTCAGGTTCTTTCAGTTCTGGTTCTTCTGGAATTTGTGAATCTTCCCAAAATGCATCCCACTCTAGGTCATCATCGTCATCAGTTATATAGATGATTGATACATCTTTCTTCGAGTCATCGTGGTTATCAGATAAGTCAATGATTGGTACTTTTGCTGGAGATTCCTCTTCGGAGTCACTGATTGAGATAATGAGATTGGTGCTAGAAGTAGACATCTATCACACATTAACTACCACATTAGAAATATATCACATAATATTTATATGTTAAAATATTCAATTTTTGACCAAAAATGATAAGCGATGGTTTTCAAAAACAAGTTTGGTCAAAGTCCAGACTGACTAATGCATCCTAACAAATACCGGTCAGACACACTAATTCAATTTCTGGTTCGCTAAGACCTCTGCTCTGATACCAACTGAAACGACCCGTCCATATTACTATAAACGTAGTACGTTATTCATTGGTCCCATAGCGAGGTATTTGACCTCTATATAATACGTTTTAGAAAATATTGCATTCGTTTTATAAAAAGCACACCATTATTATACATAATAAGAGTTTCAAATATATGGGTGATTATTTACAAAATAATCCCCATGATACATCGATTTTCAAATATTACAAAGGTGACATAACAGTCGAATATAATACATGACCAAAGTTTTATTGAATGCAACCCTCTTTTAAACAAAAGCATGAGACTCCATGAAAAGCTTGCTCAGATAATGCGACAGCGGAAGACTTTCTTAAGGACCTGAGAATAAACATGCTTAAACAGTCAACACAAAGGTTGGTGAGATATATAGGTTTAAAGCTAGCATCGATATAAATATAGACAATAAGATTTCATAGTTACAAATATTTCAATAAAGATATTCTATAAGTTGTTGAGCGCTTCGGTAACCATACTTAATCATTAATGTGGCATATTCCCTTTATTATGAAATCTCTCTACACTGTACCAAGTGTAGTAAAAATGAAGTACTATGCAACCGTTTATGATACTAGAGTGACTAGCCCGGTTGGGGTTGTCAAACCTGATAGATCTATCAATAGGATTCGCGCTTACATGTTCTTACAACATGTAAATATTAGTTACCAAGCTATTAGGGAAGATATGCAAGGTGGTACAACTCAACGTAGAATATATTTTAAGTACTTGTGTCCATGGCGTAAAACATAAAATGCATGTATTCTCATCCCAAAATATTTGTAGAGTTTAAAAATGAGACTATATACTCACGGTAGTAAAAGTATATTAATAATAAGTTTTCAACTTATTAAAAATATGGCCGTCATCCTTGGATTCACGAACCTATAATAATAATAATGATTCAGATAATAAGACGACATATGAAAAAAAAAAGTTCATAGAATACTTATATAATAATTTTTAACATTTTATGTTGGTAGTCCAAAATAGTTCGAAAAGTCCATTAATCGGTATATATATATAATCTTAGAATTACCCCACGGCGTATTGTGTACATATTGTCTTGCATCAATCCAGAGACGTATTGTATACTTATTGTCTTAGAATTAACTAAGACGTATTGTGTACGTATTGTCTTAGGATTTATCAAAACGTATTGTGCACATATTGTCATGGAACGTACCAAGATTATTATATATATACAATCTCGGAATTAACCAAGATTATAATATTTTGTTATACTAATGATAACATGTACAAATATATATAGGATATAGGAAAAGTTAACAAGGATATGGTTAATATAGTTTTTATAATATAAATTTTGTCCATATAACGTTAATTTTAGCAGATTTTGTTTTGCTCGCCAAATATTCATTACAACTCCGTTTAAAGTGAATCAAATTGCTATGGATTCCTTAAGAAGTAAATCTTACAAAACCAATTCGAAAAGTTTATCCCAAGTAGTAATTTTTAGAGCTTTACCCTCTTTTTGTGTTGGTGGACAGATTTGGAAAAATCCCGGCATCCACCCAATATATGATTTTTGATAAAATACTTCCACTTTGTCTAAAATACTGGAAGTCTTATTTACATATATTAACATATTTCCAAAGTCTTAGCCTCGAACTCAAAGTCTAAGATAGGTTTTTAATTCCCAACCCAAAACAGCCCGCTTTTTACCGAATGAAGATTAAAGGATATATGTTAAGTTTCAAGGTGTTCTTCATATGTACAAGTTATAAGTTCTTATATTAACTTAATATAACATCATAATACATATAAATAAGTATTATTAGAGTTAAGTTAGAAAGATTAAATTAGTTTTTCAAACAAGTTTAGAATCAACTAAACTATGTTCTAGTTTATAAACTCTTATATAGATAGCTGCTATAAACATATGAATTGAACAAGAGTTGAAGTAGAGTTTTTACCTCAAGTTTAGAATGTAAAGTTGCTGGAAAGAAGTAGTAGAACAAAAATTGAGAGAGTTCTTGCAAGTGTGTGTAAAAATGAGTTAGAAATGGTGCTTATTTATAGGCTTGAAAATTTGATTTTTAGTGAAAATATCTAAGATAAGTTAAAATGTATTAAGTCATGGATGACATATTAAATTGATTAGGTCATGGATGACATATTACACAAATAATTGCAGATTTCTATTGGTATATACCAATAGTAAATACTTCTAGAAGCTGTATATAATACGGGTAAAAAATACCATATGAATGCGAGTAGAATTCTTGAGGAAATTGAACGGAAATACGAGTATAGCTATCCTTTATATGTATTGGTATATTATAAAGTGTCTTCAATACTTGTAAAGATGTATTTACACTCGTAATACATTGTATGTAAATACATTTTAATTTAAGTTAATTACGTCGTTTAAATAGTAACATATATATTGTTCAAAAACTCTTTAAATTAGTAGTATGAAATATATATATATATATATATATATATATATATATATATATATATATATATATATATATATATATATATATATATATATATATAATACTTTGTTAATATACTTAATGAGATATTTAATTATCATATTTTCAAGTTAAATATATGTATATATACACATATATATAATTAATACAAGTTATAACGTTCGTGAATCGTAGGAATAAAAGGGTGGTCAACTGCTTATTTAAAATTCTTTATGGAGGTTCAAGACTTATTAAAATTCATTGCTTATCATGTCGAAATTATTAAATCATATAAATAGTATAATCAATTAGTCGGAAAAATCCGGGTCATCACAGTATAGCTCAACCTGAAGCATTGTGCTTTGAAGAAGAGTGGTATACATTAGTTGGGAAAGCATGTATACTTTCTGAAAAAATTTAGTTGTATGTTTCATTTGGCGTTTTTGAAGACGCACTTGAGTTCGGTAGGATTTATGATAGTTATGGTGAATACTATAATGCATAAGCTTAGTTGTAATAGGTTTGAGTTATTATTATTATTATTATTATTATTATTATTATTATTATTATTATTATTATTATTATTATTATTATTATTATTATTATTATTATCTTTCTATTTTTCGCTATAGCCGGTTTCATTATTATCATTGTCATTATTACAAAACAACACTTTTATTGAAAACATAAGTACGGTTACAACAACATAACTACGCTTAATCCTAAAATTAAAAGTTTAAAAAACTAAAAAAGCCCTAAAATTACTTATTACTCCTAAAAATTACTTATTAAAAATAACAACAATTTAACGGTCATAGCGATTCGGAGATCCCGATTCATGCGAAGACGTATCATCATGTAACAACCCGACTTCGTTATACCAAAAACACACTAAATTTTTTTTTCTTTCTGGACTAGTACATCTGGACGGCGTCCAAGATTCTGGACGACGTCCAGTAACAAAGGCTTGGACGGCGTCCAACCTTTTGGGATGGCATCCCAATGAACTACCAGGTTCTGATCTCGGGTTCTAATTTACACGAGCCGAAATCCCGCTTCCCGATACTTTTAGACGAAAACCTTTTCACAACATATTATAATAAGTAAAACTAAAGGATTTCCATCATCAAAACAAGTTTTACAACACCGGGCCCACAATGTCCCGTTTTACGAATTTCGTTCAAAATACAAGTTTCGACCTTAAGAGTTTAAATTCCAAACGACACCTAGAGCACGGTGTTTGGGGTTAAACTACCCAATCTCGGTCAAACTTCAAAAGCTAACACCCAAAAGCATCCCCTATCAAAACAAGCGGGAGACCACTAATCCAATTGAATACCTTTGCCTTTATCCAAGCCCGAGCCTAAAAAGATAAACAACGAGAGGGTAAGCTAAAGCTTAGTGAATGCAATAATTATACATACACGTATATAATCTATTTACTTGCAATCGCTTACACATCACCGCATACAAGCTAACAATTTAATTAGCATACCAATCACAAGTATAACGCTACTACCCTCCGTCAACGAACTAGCATAACAATAGCACATATCAAGAGCAATATAATATGCTACACCACAACATACAACCATGGCTAACCAATCGTACAAGGGAATGGTACTCGAATTTCCCATCGGTGTTCATAACAACCGTTAGCGTACAACAACATATATCACTAACCCTTGGCGGAACAACAACACATATCCGTTCATAAAACCGTTAGTGTACAACGACATATATCACTAACTAGGACAACACATATCCGTTCATAAAAGCCGTTAGTATACAACAACATATATCACTAACTCGGACAACACATATCCGTTCTTAGAAACCGTTAGTGTATAACAACATATATCACTAACTCGGACAACACATATCCATCCCTACAAATAAATACATTATATACATACATGTATACTTATTCCACTCACCTTATGCCTTTGGTGAATTGATAAACCAAGCTCGCAACTTGAAGGTAACGTACCTATTACATTATGCACATATATGAAACATTCATTCAAGTTGGTCAACCAACTTATTCGCCATTCTAGTACCATTCGGCCCATAGTGCAAACGTGACCCATTTGCACCATTCATTCTAACACTAGGTCGGGATTATGTCAAACCCTTACCAATACTTCAATTATGGTCTTAATACACCTTTTTACACAAGGTTATCACATTTTCACACCCATTAACCCACTTAGGTCAACAAAGACTCATTTGACTCATTTATAGGTTAACACGCTCATTTGGGTTACTAACAAACCCAAATACACCCATTCACTTTAAACACTAAATGTGCTAGTGATTTACTAACATTTAAGACCCATAAACACAACTTAACATTTCAAAACCCTAGGTTAGTCATCTTTGAGTTCTCATGACCCAAACTTACCCAAAAACCCCCTAATCACTAACAAATGGGTTTTATGCTCATCTATAACCCAAACCGTAACCCTTTAAATAATTAAAACAAGGAAATCAAGGTTAAGGCTTAGCACTACAATCAAAATGTAGCTAGTGAGGAGATGAACAACTTTAATACTCGAGCTCTAACCCGAAACAAGCTTCTTCCTCTTCGATTTGAGTTTTTTCACACAAGAATCACACACTCTCTCTAGAATTTAAGTCGAAGAGGTTTGGTGGTTGTAAATGGAGTAAATGATGCTCCAAAACTGATCTAGGGCTTTAAATTCGGCCCCCATGTGAAATTACCAAAATACCCATTTAAATATCTAAAAACAAGACAGCTGGCCCGCCAGTTCATTTGGACGGCGTCCAAACTCCCTGGACGGCGTCCAGTCCTTCACACTGGGATGGCGTCCCATCCTTCTAGATGGCGTCCCAACCTACTGAGCAAACAGGATCTTACAACTCTCCCCCACTTGAACCGGATTGCGACCTCGCGATCCAAGCCGCATGACAAGCAGGAAGATACACTAAAACAAACTCTTCGGGCTCCCAAGTAAACTCGGAACCTATACTACGACGCCATTGAACTTTAAAAGTTCTCACCTCTTTATTCCTCAATCTTTTCACTTTTTCGTCAAGTATAGCAACCGGCTCCTCAATATACTCTAACTTATTGTTTAGCTCAATTTCATCTAATGACACCCACGAAGAATCATCCGCAAGACACTTATGGAGATGGGAAACATGAAATGTATTATGGATCCCCGCAAGATCTTCGGGTAATTCCAAACGATATGCAACTTCGCCAACACGAGCTAAAACTTTAAATGGGCCAATAAACCGAGGAACTAACTTTCCTCGTTTTCGAAACCGAATAATACCTTTCCATGGCGAAACCTTAAGCATCACCATGTCACCTTCTTGGAATTTGATCATTCGTCTACGTATGTCGGCTTACGACTTTTGTATAACTTGCGCCTTTTTCAAATGAGCTAGAATCATATCAATCTTGCTATTCGTCTCTAAAACCAAATCGGTACTCCCGATTTATTTTTTTCCCACTTCGCCCCAACAAATTGGAGTTCGACACCTTTGCCCATAGAGCATCTCATAAGGTGTCATCCCGATACTAGTATGATAACTATTGTTGTACGAGAATTCCACCAAAGGTAAGTGCTCATCCCAACTACCACCGAAATCGATAATACACGCCCGTAACATATCCTCCAATGTTTGATTCGTACGTTCGGTTTGACCGTCTGTTTGAGGATGATATGTCGTGCTCAATTTCAATTGTGTACCCATATCTTCATGAAACTTCTCCCAAAACCGAGATGTGAAACAGGTATCTCGATCTGAAATAATAGATATAGGAACCCCGTGTCTCGATATCACCTCCTTGATAAATAACTTAGACAAAGCCTCCGATGATATCGCTTCCTGAATGGGAAGAAACAAGGCACTTTTCGTCAAGCGATCAACTATCACCCAAATCGAATCAAATTGGGTTCTCGCCGTTCTAGGTAACTTTGTGATGAAATCCATGGTAATGTGCTCCCATTTTCAATTTGGGATTTCTAACGGTTGTAACTTACCATACGGCTTTTGGTGCTCGGCCTTAACTTGCAAACACGTAACGCATTACTCAACATACTTTACAACGTCACGTTTCATGCCCAGCCACCAATACTCTTTCTTCAAATCATAATACATTTTCGTTGCGCCCTGGTGAATGGAATACTTTGACTTATGTGCTTTATCAAGTAGCACTCGCCGATAATCACCCGTTTTAGGCACCTACACTCGTCCTTGAAAGGATAACAAACCATGCGGACCTAAGGTAATAGACTCCGTTTATCCCACGATTCGTTCATCATGCTTATTGTTAACAAAAGCTTCAATTTGTGTCTAGCCAAGCTTTACAAGAAAATCGTTAGTAATAATCATGCGTAACGATCCTACTCGTATCACCGGATGTTGACTCTTCCGACTTAACGCATCCGCGACCACATTCGCCTTAGCCGGATGATAAAGTATTTCACAATCATAGTCTTTCACCACATCCATCCATCTACGTTGACGATAGTTCAAATCTCTTTAATCAAAAAGGTGTTTTAAGCTCTTTTGATCCGAATAAATCGTACACTTGACACCACACAAGTAATGGCGCCAAATTTTCAACTCATGAACAACCGCCGCCAACTCAAGATCATGAGTCGGATATCTCGTTTCGTGTTCCTTTAATTGTCGAGAGGCATAAGCGATGACTTTACCCCTTTGCATTAGAACACACCCGAGCCCGTTTAAAGACGCATCACAATAAACCGTCATGTCTTCTACCCCTTCCGGTAACACTAAAACCGGAGCTTGACATAACTTCTTTTTCAACAATTGAAAAGCAATTTCTTGCTCGTTCTCCCAATTAAATCTCGCGTTCTTTCTCGTCAACTTCGTCAATGGAGAAGCAATCTTGGAAAAGTCTTAGATAAACCGACGATAATAACCGGCCAATCCGAGAAAACTTCGAATTTTCGTAGGCGTAGTCGGTCGCCCCCAACTCTTCACCGTCTCTATCTTCCCCGGATCTACTTGAATACCATCTTTGTTCACAATGTGGCCAAGGAATTGAACTTCCCTTAGACAAAATTCACAGTTGAAGAATTTAGCATACAACTTTTCCTTCCGCAACGTCTTTAACACACCCCGCAAATGATGTTCATGTTCCTTCATAATTTTCGAATAGACAAGTATGTCGTCAATGAACACAATTACCGACTTTTCCAACATAGGTTGGCACACTCGGTTCATAAGATCCATGAATGCCGCCAGTGCATTCGTATGACCAAAAGGCATTACTACGAATTTAAAATGCCCGTAACGAGTTCGAAAAGCCGTTTTCTCAATATCTTCCACACGGACCCGGATTTGGTGATAGCCGGACCGTAGGTCAATCTTAGAGAAATACGTTGCACCCTGGAGTTGATCAAACAAATCGTCAATCCGAGACAATGGGTAACGATTCTTGATCGTCACTTTATTCAACTCCCGATAATCGATGCACATCCGCATACTACCATCCTTCTTCTTCACGAATAAAACCGCAGCGCCCCATGGCGAAACACTCTGTCAGATAAAACCCTTTTCAAGTAACTCTTAGATTTGATTTAACAACTCTTGCATTTTCGTCGGTGCTAAACGATAAGGAGTTTTAGCAATGGGGGTAGCCCCCGGAACCAACTCAATGCGAAGTTCAACTTTTCTTTCCGCCGGAACACCCAGTAACTCATCCGGAAAAACGTCTTCAAATTCACTCACCACGGGAATTTCACGGATGGGTGGTGGCTCATCACAAGTATCAACAACATGGGCAAGAAAAGCCATGCCACAACTAACAAGGAAACGACGTGCCCGTGCAAAAGTGCATATCGGCACAAGTCTTCTTCGCTTATCGCCATGA
This sequence comes from Rutidosis leptorrhynchoides, assembly GCF_046630445.1. Classification (NCBI taxonomy): domain Eukaryota; kingdom Viridiplantae; phylum Streptophyta; class Magnoliopsida; order Asterales; family Asteraceae; genus Rutidosis; species Rutidosis leptorrhynchoides. The sequence goes on from NC_092340.1 coordinate 324,545,809, forward strand.
ATAATTAACTCTCCCCCACTTAGGGTCTTCACACGAATAGATTTTTCATGGCATGCAATATCGGCTCTATAACAATCGAGCCAATCCATACTAACGACAATATCAAAATCACCCAAAGTCATCGGAATGATATCGATTTCAAAAGTTTCGGTACCAAACACAACATTACAATTTTTACAAACATCAACCCCTAGCACCGTTTTACCATCCGCTATTTCAACTTCTACCGGATGACTTAACTTAGCTAGCGGTTTATTTAACTTAGGCACAAATCGAGGCGACACAAAGGACAAATTAGCACCACTATCAAAAAGTATCCGTGCCAGATTAGAGTTAACCATGAAAGTACCTGAGACGACTTCATTGGATTACTTGGCCTCATCATTGGTCATTAAGTAATTGCAACCCCTAGCCGTACCCGCCGCCTTCTCTAACTTCTTTACATGGTCATTATTCAAATCGGGACATTCCGGCCTCTTGTGCCCTTCTTTACCACAATTATAACACGTGAGCTTGATTGTAGATGATAATTTCGGGCAATCACGAGAGATGTGACCTTTGTGCCCACAATTGTAGCAAGTGACCACGTGACCACCGGAATTTCGCCTCTTCACACTACCAACGCTTTTAGAGCCCTTCTTGCTATTCTTGTTTGAAAAGTTCGAATGACTCGAACCCTCAAACTTTCTTTTGCCGAAAGTAAAGCCACTCTTTCTCAAAATGAGCGCCTCAAAAGCCTTTGCCATGTTGAACAATTCATCAAAGCTTTTTACCACACTTACACTAATCTTTTCTTGATAGTTATCGTTCAAGATTCGGTAAAAATCTTCTTTCAACATTTTATCATTCCCGACATACTCCGGGCAAAATTTGGTCTTTGACAAGAAAACGGATTTGAGAGTGTTCAAATCCATCGACCCTTGCCTCAAGGAACGCAACTCGTCCTTGAGTCTAGTAAGATCGGCCGAAGTTCGGTATTCGTCGAAAAACTCCTTCTTGAATTCATCCCAAGTGAAATTCATGCATTGTTCTTCACCATAAAGTTGGATCTTCGCGTCCCACCACAATTTAGCATCACCTCTTAACATGCTACAACCATACCTCGTCTTTTTATCGAGAGGGCATTCACATGTGTGAAAAGCCCCCTCCATATCGGAGATCCAACGGGCACTCTTAAGTGGGTCCCGTTCACCATAAGGTGGGAGGTTGAGAGTCCGTGAAATTCTTATAAAAGAAGTCCCGTCTCCCCACATTATCCTCCTGTAGAACAAGCTTAACTTGTTCCCTAACCACATTAACTAGTTGCTCGTCGATCGTATCTAGAAACATCTTCTTAACGTCTTCGAGAAACTCCGCTTTTTGACGTTTAAAGATGGCCTCAACTTTGGCCGTGAACTCAACGTCCTCACTCGTACTTCCGTCATTGGTGTCGTGTCCATTTCTCATCTTCATTCTATAAAACGGAAATAGGTTAAACAACGAATGAAAAGACATGACACCTATACATATTCACCCCACCGTCCCATCTTGCTCAACAATCATTGTACATCACTTGTTTGACACGATTTAGACCCGTAACAATGGTAGCTAATCATTATTACGCGAGCACATCGCATTAACTCGCTGGTACAACGTCCATCTCGCTTGATGATTGCATAAACACAACACAAAACAATTAGCGAATAGTTAGCTCGCCTAAACCTAGGCACTAACCAATCCCCGGTCCGACCCGTCTCCTACAAGTCCCGCATAACGCGCATACACAATTAAAATCTAAGTCTAGACACCTATCTCAAGTCGCCTAAATCCCTTAGACCATGCTCTGATACCACTTGTAACAACCCGACTTCGTTATACCAAAAACACACTAATTTTTTTTTCTGGACTAGTACATCTGGACGGCGTCCAAGATTCTGGACGACGTCAAGTAACAAAGGCTTGGACGGCGTCTAACCTTTTGGGACGGCGTCCCAATGAACTACCAGGTTCTGATCTCGGGTTCCAATTTACACGAGCGGAAATCCCACTTCCCGATACTTTTAGACGAAAACCTTTTCACAACATATTATAATAAGTAAAACTAAAGGATTTCCATCATCAAAACAAGTTTTACAACACCGGGCCCACAATGTCCCGTTTTACGAATTTCGTTCAAAATACAAGTTTCGACCTTAAGAGTTTAAATTTCAAACGACACCTGAAGCACGGTGTTTGGGGTTAAACTACCCAATCTCGGTCAAACTTCAAAAGCTAACACCCAAAAGCATCCCCTATCAAAACAAGCGGGAGACCACTAATTCAATTGAATACCTTTGCCTTTATTCAAGCCCGAGCCTAAAAAGATAAACAACGAGAGGGTAAGCTAAAGCTTAGTGAATGCAATAATTATACATACACGTATATAATCTATTTACTTGCAATCGCTTACACATTACCGCATACAAGCTAACAATTTAATTAGCATACCAATCACAAGTATAACGCTACTACCCTCCGTCAACGAACTAGCATAACAATAGCACATATCACGAGCAATATAATATGCTACACCATAACATACAACCATGGTTAACCAATCGTACAAGGGAATGGTACTCGAATTTCCCATCGGTGTTCATAACAACCGTTAGCGTACAACAACATATATCACTAACACTTGGCGGAACGACAACACATATCCGTTCATAAAACCGTTAGTGTACAACGACATATATCACTAACTCGGACAACACATATCCGTTCATAAAAGCCGTTAGTGTACAACAACATATATCACTAACTCGGACAACACATATCCGTTCTTAGAAACCGTTAGTGTACAAAAACATATATCACTAACTCGGACAACACATATCCGTCCCTACAAATAAATACATTATATACATACATGTATACTTATTCCACTCACCTTACGCCTTTGGTGAATTGATAAACCAAGCTAGCAACTTCAAGGTAACGTACCTATTACATTATGCACATATATCAATCATTCATTCAAGTTGGTCAACCAATTTATTCGCCATTCTAGTGCCATTCGGCCCATAGTGCAAACGTGACCCATTTGCACCATTCATTCTAACACTAGGTCGGGATTATGTCAAACCCTTACCAATACTTCAATTATGGTCTTAATACACCTTTTTACACAAGGTTATCACATTTTCACGCCCATTAACCCCCTTAGGTCATCAAAGACTCATTTGACCCATTTCAAGGTTAACACGCTCATTTGGGTTACTAACAAACCCAAATACACCCATTCACTTTAAACACTAAATGTGCTAGTGATTTACTAACATTTAAGACCCATAAACACAACTTAACATTTCAAAACCCTAGGTTAGTCGTCTTTGAGTCCTCATGACCAAAACTTACCCAAAAACCCCCCAAATCACTAACAAAAAGGTTTTATGTTCATCTATAACCCAAACCCTAACCCTTTAAACAATTAAAACAAGGAAATCAAGGTTAAGGCTTACCACTACAATCAAAATGTAGCTAGTGAGGAGATGAACAACTTTAATACTCGAGCTCTAACCCGAAACAAGCTTCTTCCTCTTTGATTTGAGCTTTCTCACACAAGAATCACACACTCTCTCTAGAATTTAAGTGGAAGAGGTTTGGTGGTTGTAAATGGAGTAAATGATGCTCCAAAGCTGATATAGAGCTTTAAATTCGGCCCCCATATGAAATTACCAAAATACCCATTTAAATATCTAAAAACAAGACAGCTGGCCCGCCAGTTCATTTGGACGGCGTCCAAACTCCCTGGACGGCGTCCAGTCCTTCACACTGGGACGGCGTCCCATCCTTCTGGACGGCGTCCCAACCTACTGAGCAAACAGGATCTTACACATCATCTCGATCGTTCGAAGGGGGAAGGCTCCACACGTTCCTACAGTACAACGTGATACGTTTGTTCGTCAGTTTGGCCTTTCCGACCATTCGTTCCCACACGACTTCGGATCGAAATTCCTTGAACAAATCCGTGACCTCGTCACAGTGCCAATACTGGCGGTTATTGGAAAGCTCACCGTTGTATTGGACGTCGAGGTTGATCAAGCAACGATTGGCCATATTTTTTTAGTTGTGAATGTGTATAAAATAATGAGGAAAAGAGAGAATTTTGTGTAAATGTGTGTGTAAAAAGTGAGATTGTGGGTGTTTTTATATAGAGATAGATAAATGTGTTAAAAAAAAAAACTCTATAAAACTCAAACAATGACATGATAGATTGCAGCTTTACATTAATAAAACACTGAAAAAACTGGAGAACTAGTGAAATATCAGGGTCCTAACGGGCAAATGAAATGCCGGTTTGCAGTAAACATCATATTTGTCAGACATGTACTACGTATATATACGGTTAGGGTTTAGGAGGGCTCAAACCGGCAAATGGAATGCCGGTTTGGCCCTACACCGACAAACCGGCGATTGACATACTGGTTTACCTATTTCTATAAAAAAAAAAAAATTTGAAAAACTATTTCTGTAATTACTCTAAAAAAACCATTTTAAAAAAAATTCCATTAGAGTTCGTTTATTACTTTTCCAAATTCATTTCATTTTTATATCTACTTGCAATTTTTATTAAATTACAAAAACAACTTCCTATATAGGGATTCATTCAGATTGTTGTTTATTCAATTGTATTCCAACTTACAAATTATCCTTAGAAACTAATTAAATTGAGAATACCATACAATATTTATATAGGGATTCATTCAGATTGTCGTTTATTATTCAACTAGAGAAATGACCCGTGAAATCACGAGTTTGTTTAAACGAAACAGTTTATTGATATATTTTAGGTATTAAGTGAACGTAAATGCTAAAGTTATTTAGTTTAATGACCCGGTGGAACCACAGAGTCCGACTAAAAAACTCGTCAGCGGAACATTTCATCAAACACCTAAAATGCATATTAAACAATCCACATTTTTTTTGAACGGCATATTAAACAATCCACATACAATCATAAGAGATAATATTGGTTGTCATTTGTGTAAATTAAAATATAAATTTAGAATTGTTTTCCTTCTGCCTATCTTCTATACCTTCTCGTACCCAATTCAAAATAATTAATTAAAATAATTCAAAATTATTTAATTTTAATAATTAAAATAATTATTAATAAGATTTAATAATAATAATTAATTAATAAAATTTAAATTTAATTATAAATTATTTTGATTAATGACATCACCCACCATGATTAGTTTTGTTTTTTTTTTTAATTTTTTCTTAACAAAAGAATTAGTCTAGTTATGGTATCATCATTATAGGATTTTCATATTAACTATATATAGATAGATTGTACTTTATGAGAAATTTGAGCATGGTTAGATGCTTCTCATTTTGCATGTAATACTCTTCTTTTTTTCGATGTTATCACCCTCGTAGTATGTGTGACTGCCAAATCTAAAAAAAAAAAAAAACTCCGTAGTTGATTGATGTTGAAATTGCTTTCAAACATTACGTATGATGTTTAATTTTTCGATTTACAGCCAATTTAAGTTGCGTTCGAAATATCAAACATGTAGCGCAAATGAAATTCACGGTTTGTATAAATGTAATATAAACTTTTTATTGTAACAGGGAGATAAGTCAGATAATATAATAGATATAGTAAACTTGCGGGTATAGCCCAACTGTTCTCCCCATATACTTTGTGTCATGAGATAGGGAGTGGTCATGGGTTCGATCCTTAGAGATGGCATAATTTTCTTTAAACCAATTGAACACCAATAATGTGGTATATATTGACCCTATAGGGAGGTTTTACCGGATTCGTTCACGGACCCCTACCCGGAACCAATGCCCGAATGGATGTGTTCTCGGGTACCGTCGATCGGGTTCGGGTTTTCGCCCGAACGTGTGTTACGTGCAAATGATGAGGGTCGTTGAAAGAAATGATCTACTGATGCCAAAAAATCGCCGTTCAAAATCAATATATATATATATATATATATATATATATATATATATATATATATAAATTTTGATATTTTGTAAACAATTCACCCATACAACTTTTTATATTAGGTGTTTTTATTTGGAGAATGCAGTGATTTAAACATTAAGAAACGATGTATGATTTTGGTTATGGTACTTTATCGAAAACTAGGGATGTTCATTCCGTCCCAAACTAATTCGGTTCGGTTCCGTCCCGAATTTCAAAATTGAAAAAATTCGTACTGAGGACCGGATCATATAATATCGGTTCGGAAAGATTCTGTTCGGTTTTAGGAAAAGAACCGTCCCGTTTTATAATCATTTGATGTATAAAAAGTATATGAAAATGATATATAACAATGAATAATAGACGTTATATACATGTACGGAATGATACACGTATTAATAATTGAATTATAGGTAGTGTTGGAGCCACTTGATGTGTTGATGACTTGAGGTGCTAGTTAACCTACCCAAATTTGGGTGATAGGTTATATTTATATGATAGGTTTAAATGAGTTCTTGTTATTATAAAATAATATGATTTTAGGACTGCAAAACATATATAATGCTGTAGTTGTTTTTTTAAACTAAATATTAATATATTAATATTATTATTAATATTAACAAAGTACACTGTAGGATCGTCTAAACAGGATTAAACGATCTAATCTTCAATATCGAGTGCAGAATAACTCGATATTGGGTTTTATATCTAAAGCAATCAAACAAACAATGATCTTATGTTATTAATTGACTTTAGGATGATTAAGATCAACCCACACGAATGTTAGAAGACCAGGGATTCGGCTATGACACTTAGATACGTAACCCTAACAATGAACCCGAATTGGCCTCTATATACTGATAATGCTAAAAAGGAACATATATTTAGTATCAATATCCTTCCAATATGTAAAGCTTTTAGTTACTATTGTTCTATTTTTATGTAATAATCGTTTAAATAAATAAGTGTGAAGACAAAAGAAGAAAACGACGATTTGAAGATGCAAATGACCAAAAAGCTCAAATGTACAAGATACAATTTAAGTGGTTCAATTTATTGATGAAGAACGTCTAAAAATAACAAGAGTACAAGCCGCAAAACGCAAAGTACAAGATATTAAATCATACGAAAAGGCGTTCGAAAATCCGGAAACGGGACATGAACCAACTATCAACGCGCGACGCAACGGACCTAAAATTATAAATTAACTATGCACATAAATATAATATAATATATAATTAATTCTATAAAATTCTATATATATTATATTTATATATTAAAAACCGTCGGCAAGCTAGGATCCAAATTGTATGAGCTGGAAATCGAACCTCCGCACTCGCGTAGCTGTGAAGCACAAAAGCTTCGCACTCGCGGAGCTGTAGAGTGAAACGTGGGCCTATAAAATGCCGTGAATATTGCTCGATGAACATCATCTTTTTCTAATCTATCTCTCAAATATATATTTATATTTATATTTTAATTATAATTATAATTTTAATATTAAGTTAATGATAATAATAAGGTTATGTTAGTCAGATGTTTTAAGGTTTTGTAAGTCGAAACTCTGTCCGTGTAACGCTACGCGATTAATAACCACTGTAAGCTATGTTCTTCCTTTTTAATTTATTGTCTCGTAACTAAGTTATTATTATGCTTATTTGAGCCGAAGTAATTGTGATGTTGGGCTAAATATTAAGACGGGGTTATTGGATTTTGTACTATAATTCGGGTTTGAACAAAAGACCGACACTTGTGAACATTGGACTATTGACTATTAATAGGTAGGGGGTATTGTCTAATTGAATGACAACTCATTGGAACCTGTCGAACCTATCTTCAAATTAGTTAATCTAATAATTATTAAAATGATTACGAATGTCCTATTTAGTGACATTTATACGACATCGTTTACAATCATTTAATTAATCAATTGAATTGGGTAATTGATTATCATTATGGCCAAGTGGATAAATTAATGTATCATGGACTAACAGGGGTGGATTACATACAAGGGTAATGGGTGTAATTGTTAACAAATTATTAAAACCTTGGATTACACAAAGTCGATAACCTGGTGTAATTATTAACAAAGTATTAAAACCTTGTTACAGTTCAAATCCCTAATTAGTTGGAATATTTGACTTCGGGAATAAGGTTAATTTGACGAGCATTTTATAATTATGACCGATGGTTTATTATGGACAAAAACCAGATAGGTATCAAATAAACCAGGACAAAGGACAATTAACCCAGAGAAATAAATTAAAATCAAAATGTCAAACATCATGATTACGGAAGTTTAAATAAGCATAATACTTTTATTTCATATTTCATCGTACCTTTATTTACTGTCATTTTAATTACTGCAATTTACTTTATCGCAATTTAAATTCTGTCATTTAAATTATCGTCATTTATCTTTACGCTTTATTTAAAATTGACAAACCGGTCATTAAACGGTAAAACCCCCATTTTATAATAATAATAATACTATTATATTACTAATATATATATATATATATATATATATATATATATATATATATATATATATATATATATATATATATATATACACACAAATATAGTTGTTAAAAATATAATACGTAATCGCTAGCTCCCTGTGGAACGAACCGGACTTACTAAAAACTACACTACTCTATGATTAGGGACGCTGCCTATAAGTGTTGTAGCAAGGTTTAGGTATATCCCATCTATATAAATAAATAAAACTTGTATCATATTTCGCCATATTTCATATTAAAAATAGTACTATTTCGTACTACACCTCGCACACATCAAGTTTTTGGCGCCGCTGCCGGGGACTCGGCGAAACACTATATTTTTAATCTATATTTGTAAAAATATAATTATATATAAGTTTGAAAAAAAATTAGTTTTAAGCTATTTTTGTAAAAATATATAAGTTTTACAAAAATATAAAAACATAAAAAAAAAGAGAAATATATATCTATATTTTTAAGTATTAAATTAAAAAAAAAGTTTTTATTTTTTATTTACAAAAACTAATAAGTAATTTTTGTTAAAATATAAGTTAAACTTAAACTATATTTTCTAAAAAATTAAAATCAGAAAATTAAAAAAAAATAATAATAATAATAATAAAATGAATCTACCGAACCATTTTGAGCCTGCACAGCATCTGAATCTGCAAACTCCACACTCGCAGAGCTTTTTGCGCAAAAACCATCCGCACTCGCGGAGCCATCTGACAGGCTGAACATTGGACTTCATTAATTACAGAATTAGGGTTATATTTTTAATTAATATTATTATTATACCCTAATTAGGTTTACAATTAATATATTTATTTTTAGTTTTAGTTTTATTTGTAATTTTAAGTTTAAATATTATTATTAAGATTAATACTTTTATAAAATAATAATATAAAAATAATATTTTTATAAAAATAAGTAATTTTATCATTTTTATATTGAAATGTCCCGTTCTTATTGATTAAAAACGTTCCATATTAATTGATTTCGTTGCGAGGTTTTGACCTCTATATGAGACGTTTTTCAAAGACTGCATTCATTTTTAAAACAAACCATAACCTTTATTTCATAAATAAAGGTTTAAAAAGCTTTACGTAGATTATCAAATAATGATAATCTAAAATATCCTGTTTACATACGACCATTACATAATGGTTTACAATACAAATATGTTACATCAAAATCAGTTTCTTGAATGCAGTTTTTACACAATATCATACAAACATGGACTCCAAATCTTGTCCTTATTTTAGTATGCAACAGCGGAAGCTCTTAATATTCACCTGAGAATAAACATGCTTTAAACGTCAACAAAAATGTTGGTGAGTTATAGGTTTAACCTATATATATCAAATCGTAACAATAGACCACAAGATTTCATATTTCAATACACATCTCATACATAGAGATAAAAATCATTCATATGGTGAACACCTGGTAACCGACAATAACAAGATGCATATATAAGAATATCCCCATCATTCCGGGACACCCTTCGGATATGATATAAATTTCGAAGTACTAAAGCATCCGGTACTTTGGATGGAGTTTGTTAGGCCCAATAGATCTATCTTTAGGATTCGCGTCAATTAGGGTGTCTGTTCCCTAATTCTTAGATTACCAGACTTAATAAAAAGGGGCATATTCGATTTCGATAATTCAACCATAGAATGTAGTTTCACGTACTTGTGTCTATTTTGTAAATCATTTATAAAACCTGCATGTATTCTCATCCCAAAAATATTAGATTTTAAAAGTGGGACTATAACTCACTTTCACAGATTTTTACTTCGTCGGGAAGTAAGACTTGGCCACTGTTGATTCACGAACCTATAACAATATATACATATATATTAAAGTATGTTCAAAATATATTTACAACACTTTTAATATATTTTGATGTTTTAAGTTTATTAAGTCAGCTGTCCTCGTTAGTAACCTATAACTAGTTGTCCACAGTTAGATGTACAGAAATAAATCGATAAATATTATCTTGAATCAATCCACGACCCAGTGTATACGTATCTCAGTATTGATCACAACTCAAACTATATATATTTTGGAATCAACCTCAACCCTGTATAGCTAACTCCAACATTCACATATAGAGTGTCTATGGTTGTTCCGAAATATATATAGATGTGTCGACATGATAGGTCGAAACATTGTATACGTGTCTATGGTATCTCAAGATTACATAATATACAATACAAGTTTATTAAGTTATGGTTGGAATAGATTTGTTACCAATTTTCACGTAGCTAAAATGAGAAAAATTATCCAATCTTGTTTTACCCATAACTTCTTCATTTTAAATCCGTTTTGAGTGAATCAAATTGCTATGGTTTCATATTGAACTCTATTTTATGAATCTAAACAGAAAAAGTATAGGTTTATAGTCGGAAAAATAAGTTACAAGTCGTTTTTGTAAAGGTAGTCATTTCAGTCGAAAGAACGACGTCTAGATGACCATTTTAGAAAACATACTTCCACTTTGAGTTTAACCATAATTTTTGGATATAGTTTCATGTTCATAATAAAAATCATTTTCTCAGAATAACAACTTTTAAATCAAAGTTTATCATAGTTTTTAATTAACTAACCCAAAACAGCCCGCGGTGTTACTACGACGGCGTAAATCCGGTTTTACGGTGTTTTTCGTGTTTCCAGGTTTTAAATCATTAAGTTAGCATATCATATAGATATAGAACATGTGTTTAGTTGATTTTAAAAGTCAAGTTAGAAGGATTAACTTTTGTTTGCGAACAAGTTTAGAATTAACTAAACTATGTTCTAGTGATTACAAGTTTAAACCTTCGAATAAGATAGCTTTATATGTATGAATCGAATGATGTTATGAACATCATTACTACCTTAAGTTCCTTGGATGAACCTACTGGAAAAGAGAAAAATGGATCTAGCTTCAATGGATCCTTGGATGGCTCAAAGTTCTTGAAGCAAAATCATGACACGAAAACAAGTTCAAGTAAGATCATCACTTGAAATAAGATTGTTATAGTTATAGAAATTGAACCAAAGTTTGAATATGATTATTACCTTGTATTAGAATGATAACCTACTGTAAGAAACAAAGATTTCTTGAGGTTGGATGATTACCTTACAAGATTGGAAGTGAGCTAGCAAACTTGAAAGTATTCTTGATTTTATGAAACTAGAACTTTTGGAATTTATGAAGAACACTTAGAACTTGAAGATAGAACTTGAGAGAGTTCAATTAGATGAAGAAAATTGAAGAATGAAAGTGTTTGTAGGTGTTTTTGGTCGTTGGTGTATGGATTAGATATAAAGGATATGTAATTTTGTTTTCATGTAAATAAGTCATGAATGATTACTCATATTTTTGTAATCTTATGAGATATTTCATGCTAGTTGCCAAATGATGGTTCCCACATGTGTTAGGTGACTCACATGGGCTGCTAAGAGCTGATCATTGGAGTGTATATACCAATAGTACATACATCTAAAAGCTGTGTATTGTACGAGTACGAATACGGGTGCATACGAGTAGAATTGTTGATGAAACTGAACGAGAATGTAATTGTAAGCATTTTTGTTAAGTAGAAGTATTTTGATAAGTGTATTGAAGTCTTTCAAAAGTGTATAAATACATATTAAAACACTACATGTATATACATTTTAACTGAGTCGTTAAGTCATCGTTAGTCGTTACATGTAAGTGTTGTTTTGAAACCTTTAGGTTAACGATATTGTTAAATGTTGTTAACCCAATGTTTATAATATCAAAAGATATTTTAAATTATTATATTATCATGATATTATGATGTACGAATATCTCTTAATATGATATATATACATTAAATATCGTTACAACGATAAACGTTACATATATGTCTCGTTTCAAAATCATTAAGTTAGTAGTCTTGTTTTTACATATGTAGTTCATTGTTAATATAATTAATGATATGTTTACTTATCATAATATCATGTTAACTATATATATAACCATATATATGTCATCATATAGTTTTTTTTTACAAGTTTTAACGTTCGTGAATCACCGGTCAACTTGGGTGGTCAATTGTCTATATGAAACCTATTTCAATTAATCAAGTCTTAACAAGTTTGATTGCTTAACATGTTGGAAACATTTAATCATGTAAACATCAATCTCAATTAATATATATAAACATGGAAAAGTTCGGGTCACTACATATATCTTTTTATAAATTATATATTTTTAATCGTTTAATCGTAATTTGTATTTTTATCGTTCGTAATTAGTTTTAAACTTAGTCTTTTCCGTAGTTAATTTATATTTCTAGATTTTTAGGCTTGACCGTAAAATCCCTTAAGTGCTTTTTCTATAGATTAAGATTTAGGCACTTTAGAATTTTACGACGTCGCTTATCTCTTTATATTTAATAGATTTTAGTACTTTTTAAGTTATTGCCGTTTTGAATATAGAATTCCTTTTAAGCTTTAATACCTTTAGACGTAAGTTTTAATATTTAGTTTTTAGACTTTTAAGTTTTGACGCTGCATTTTATTATTTTTCGACCTTTTATTTTTCGACGTTTTTCGACGCGCTTTTTTTTTTTCTCATTTCTACGCTCTAGTTTTTAGAACATAGAATTTTCTTTATTTTCTTTAAATTTCGACGAATTTTTTTTAAGCGTTTAAATTAATAGACATCCAAAATTTTCTGGTTCGTAGTAATAGTTGGATTTGTTAGTGGCGAGTTGTGGGCTTCCGATTTAAAGGGTCCTGGCTACCTGCTGCATCTATTGGCTATTCGAAACGTGGGCAAAATCAGAAAAGTCCATTGATTTGATAACTTATATAATTTTTATCTTTATAAATAATAGGATATTCAGTGAATGCACCAAGCAAAACGTTCACCACCTTTCATACGTTCACCACCTGTAACTCGATCAAGACATCTAGCCAATATTGTCGCCGTTGATTTCTCTTTAGAATCATCATCAAGTCGAACAAGTACTCAAATTCAAATTTCCGATAATCCATTTTTTGAACCCGACTTCACAAGTGAGAACCCGGAGGATATTCAAGGACAATTCCAAGATCCAGAACCACTAATCATTCCTCCTGAACCACAAACTGTTAAGTCAGAATCCTCTAGTGATTCAGATTCAATAAATTCAATCATGGAAAATCTGGAACCTCTAAGTATGGAAGACCGAATGAGAGCTAAACGCACTGGCCAAGGTCACGCAATTACTCAGCCAGATGTTAATGCGCCAGATTATGAAAGCAAAGGACAAATCCTACACATGGTAGCTAATCAATGCCAATATAGTGGTACGCCAAAAGAAGATCCAAACGAACATCTTCGAAACTTTAATAGGATCTGTACTCTATTCAAAATCAGAGAGGTTGAGGATGAACAGATCTATCTCATGTTGTTTCCCTGGACTTTAAAGGGAGAAGCCAAAGATTGGTTAGAATCGTTACCCGAAGGAGCGATTGACACATGGAATTTTTTAGTTGAGAAATTTCTTAAAAGATTCTTTCTGGCATCTAAGGCCGTAAGACTTCAAGGAGAAATTGTTACGTTCACACAAAATCCAAATGAAACTCTATATGAGGCGTGGAAAAGATTTGGAAAGTTGCTGAGAGGATGTCCTCAACACGGTTTAGACACTTATCAAATAGTACAAATAATCTACCAAGGATGCGACATTACTACACGAAAAGACATCGACATAACAGCTGGTGGTTCCATTATGAAGAAAACCGCAACTGAAGCTTACAAAATTATTGATAACACAGCATCCCACTCATATGAGTGGCACCAGGAAAAAGATATTTTCCGTTCATCTAAAGTGGCTAGAGCCGATTCTAGCCATGACTTTGATTCCGTTTTTGAAAAAATAGATGCTTTTGAGAGACGAATGGAAAAGATGAATAAAAATATTCACGCAATACGAATCAGTTGTGAGCAATGCGGTGGACCACATTTAATGAAAGATTGTCACATTGATCAAACGATGGAACAACGTGAGAATGTTTCCTACATGAACCAAAGGCCAGGAAATAATTATCAAAATAATTATCAACTGCCACGGTCAAACTTCAATCGAAATCAAAACATTCTTTACAATCCAAATGGACCCAACAATAACTCGTACAACTAACAAGGTCCGAATAACCAACCAACTCAAAGCAATACTTTCAATCAACAAAGACCTAGCTTGTATAAATCACCACAACAAATCGAAGAGAAAAAGCCAAATCTGGAAGAAATGATGGCAAAACTAATTGAATCTCAAACACAATTTATTGCATCTCAAACCCAAACAAATGAGAGGTTTAATCAGTCATTAAGAACTCAACAAGCTTCCATTTTGAATCTAGAAAAACACGTAGGTACTCTTGCTAGCATGATGAGTAAGAGGGAACAAGGAAAGCTACCAAGTAATACTGAAGTAAATCCTCGGAATGAGAATGTTAACATGGTTTCAACAAATTCTGAAAAATCAGCACTAGAAGATGGGAAGGTTTTAGATGTAAGTAACAATGAAGAAGTTACAACACCACCACCACCACCCGAGTATGTAAAGCCAGTGGTGGCACCATACATACCACCCATCCCGTTTCCAAGAAAAGGAGTTGAGTATGAGCAAGTAATAGGTAATAAAGTTTGTGATACCTCTGGAAAGAAGAAGAAGAATAAGAAAGTGCAAGAAACAAAAACCGTAGAAGTAAACCCGGTAAAGACAGTTCCACCAAAACTTCCACCAAGGTTGGGTGATCCGGGTGAATTTATTGTTCCTTGTCTACTTAGTAATTATGTCATGTATGATGCACTAGCAGATTTAGGTGCAAGTGTGAGTGTTATGCCTCTTTCATTATATAAGAGATTAGGAGTAGGTAAGTTAAGTCCAATGGAAATGAATGTTCGACTCTTTGATCAAACCATTAGGCACCCAGTTGGAATTGCTGACAACCTACCCGTTCAAGTGGGTAATTTAACCTTTTTAGTCGAATTTGTTGTTATTGACATAGAAGAGGACTCAAACATTTCTCTAATTTTAGGTCGACCATTCTTAGCGTCCACCGAGGCGTTCATTGATGTAAGAGAGGGTAGAATGACACTTAGTGATGGTGAAAAATCGATCACCTTTGTGAGTCGAAAGTCTAAATCTCCACCAACCAAAACCGTTGAACCAATAAAAACGATTGGTAAGAACCATATTGTTTTACCAACTCCAACGGTAGTGCTTAACAATAATAAAATGCCTAAGTGTGGGGAAGATGAAGTAACAACTAATGATGATCTGATAACAAAGAACCCCGTTGTTGATACGAAATTAAATCACTCCATTATTAACAGTTCAATGAAGAAACTTATTAAACGGATTCGCGATGCTAGAACCAAGGGGAACTTTAAGTTATGTAACCGGTTAGTATCCAATCTATCGCCTAAAGAAAAGGCGAAACTAGTTGAATTTGTGGATATTACACAAGAACCTGACCAATGGCTTAAAGCAAAAGTCACAGATATGCAATTTGATTATGGTCCAAGAGAAATTGACGATGAAGTTAATCACAATTTCAAAACCACAGCTACATAAGTGTGGGGAGATTCAAATGTTCTAAGAAATAATGACGTCTAGAGTTATTTGTTCTGTTCTCGTGTAGTTCCGAGAATGGAATCCGATTGGTCTTTTCCACTAGCAGACACTAAAGAACTAGTTTTCTCCCCCCATTCTGAATTTTTTTTTAATTTTGTAGGTTTTATATGAAATTAATATGCTTTTTAAATTTAAGTTTTGTGTGAAATTTAAAAACAAAATTTACTTTATTTCATAAAGTTTAAAAAATGATTTCTAAAATTCGTCGTAAGTTAAAGACTACGTCATGGAACCGAAATTGCTTTATCCGAGGGCGGGGCGAAAAATTTTGTTATCATTATTTTTAATTTTATTGATCTAAAGTATACCCAAAAAAAAAAAATCTTTGCTTTTAAAACAATAGCTTTAAAAACGACAAATTTTAAATTTTGTCAAGGGACGGACTAGGTAAACATACCGAAACTACCTAAAGTAAAAGGAAACAAAATTTAAAAAAATTATTCATTTAAATTGTTTTAATAAATAAAGGTTATATATATATATATATATATATATATATATATGTTTGTAGTTTATCTTATGTATAAAACAGGGTAAAACATCGCACTTTCAAAGACTAACATTAAGTTCAGCAAAAGCTACTAATTTTGACGACAAGACACAAAATATCAAATGTGATATAAAATAATATGTTTGCAAATTCGGTATTTTTAATCACTTTTCTACACTAATCACCCTCATGAATTTTTATTTATAGTTTGATTTCATGCAAATGAGGGCATTGCATGATCTCAAGTGTGGGGAAGGGTTACAAATTCTCTCGGGTTTACACTTAATTTAATTGCCAAATTTTGTGAAAATTTGAAAAATTTTCAACTAAATGAATTCAAAATCATGTTTATACATATTTATGAACGATAAAACTAGGTGATAATACCGAAATTATTGTTACCTCGAAAAGGACATAAATTAAGAGACAACCCAAAACACTAGAATTCATTTAAAATGGAATAGAAGAGAATAAAAAGGCAAAGAAAAGAATAAATAAAAGCTAAGTGTGGGAAGAATGCACCAAGTTCTTTAAAATAGATATCACATATTTTTGTACAAGATTATTGCAGGTACTTTTGTTTTGGACTAAACTAATCAGTTTTATCTAATTTACTGTAATATATTTGAAAGGAAGATGGATCTACACGATGAATCAGTTCCATCATTAAAAGGAAGTAAAGTCTTCCGAAAAAGACACGCGCTTCTTGATTTAGGTCAGGAAGTGGTCGTCTAGACTAGTTGTAGAGTCTACGAAAAACCTTGAAAAGTTTTCTCGAAAATCAGCTGGATATCCACGGACCTCAGCATCAAACAGGGTCGCCATGTGGTCAGACTTATTCTAACCATGAGAGAATGTGTCTCGTAAAATAGGGAGGGCGCCGTGCAAATTAGCTTGATAAGACTAATGAATCAGACCCCCTGAAAAGGATAATCTTCTTAAAGATTAAAAATCAGCATTTAAGCATGATATTACTCAATCCTTGAGATTGACTTTAAAGATTGAGAATTACAAACTCATGGAATTCAATGATATCTAAACTCGAGCTTGAACGAGAAAATATTTTGATTAAAATTAAAACCGATTTGTTTTCTGAAAACCTATTTTCATTGCTTTCATTACCATTGGACGTAAAATTCTGAGAATTCATCGGAATTCATTAGGTCACCTGAACCAAATCGGGTGTCAACCGTAAGAACGGTGGTTGCATAGCATGGTCAAAGACAGGACCCTGTGTCAGACCGAAAAATTATAGGGTGATCTTTACTATTGCTCCTACAAAGGATAGTAATTGCATCCGACACATTTTTGGACCATGAACATCCACATGTCATTAGACATTGCCTTAACAGTTTCTTGTTCATCACTTTCCTTTACAACCGGACGGTAGTTTATCGAAAGGTAATATACGGAATAAGTAAATTGGACGTGTTGCTTTCGTAATACAAGGTTAGCAAGTGGGTGACACAAACCATAAGTTTTGAGCTAAAATTTTCAAATCTGAAACCCACAAAACCCACAAAAACAATTTGCAAACACCGATGAAGGGTTATTCCGGAAAACTTATCTAGGGTAAAAGCTACAATGAATTTTCAAAAGATCAAATGTTTTCATAAAGATCCAATTTCCTTAAAGGATCTACATTTTCATAGTCATGTGGGACTGTAAACCACATCGTTACTATCATCTGTATTGCTTGAGGACAAGCAACGTTCAAGTGTGGGGATATTTGATAATGCTAAAAAGGAACATATATTTTGTATCAATATCCTTCCAATATGTAAAGCTTTTAGTTACTATTGTTCTATTTTTATGTAATAATCGTTTAAATAAATAAGTGTGAAGACAAAAGAAGAAAACGACGATTTGAAGACGCAAATGACCAAAAAGCTCAAATGTACAAGATACAATTTAAGTGGTTCAATTTGTTGATGAAGAACGTCTAAAAATGACAAGAGTACAAGCCGCAAAATGCAAAGTACAAGATATTAAATCTTACGAAAAGGCGTTCGAAAATCCGGAACTGGGACATGAACCAACTATCAACGCGCGACGCAACGGACCTAAAATTAAAAATTAACTATGCACATAAATATAATATAATATATAATTAATTCTATAAAATTATATATATATATTATATTTATATATTAAAAACCGTCGGCAAGCTAGGATCCAAATTGTGTGAGCTGGAAATCGAACCTCCGCACTCGCGGAGCTATGAAGCACAAAAGCTCTTCACTCGCGGAGCTGTACAGTGAAACGTGGGCCTATAAAAGGCCGCGAATTCTGCTCGATGAACATCATCTTTTTCTAATCTATCTCTCAAATATATATTTATATTTATATTTTAATTATAATTTTAATTTTAATATTAAGTTAATGATAATAATAAGGTTATGTTAGTTGAATGTTTTAAGGTTTTGTAAGTCGAAACTCTGTCCGTGTAACGCTACGTGATTAATAACCACTGTAAGCTATGTTCTTCCTTTTTAATTTAATGTCTCGTAACTAAGTTATTATTATGCTTATTTGAGCCGAAGTAATTGTGATGTTGGGCTAAATATTAAGACGGGGTTATTGGATTTTGTACCATTATTCGGGTTTGGACAAAAGACCGACACTTGTGAACATTGGACTATTGACTATTAATAGGTAGGAGGTATTGTCTAATTGAATGACAACTCATTGGAACCTGTCAAACCTATCTTCAAATTAGTTAATCTAATAATTATTAAAATGATTACGAATGTCCTATTTAGTGACATTTATACGACATCGTTTACAATCATTTAATTAATCAATTGGATTGGGTAATTGATTATTCATTATGGCCAAGTGGATAAATTAATGTATCATGGACTAATTAAAACAGGGGTGGATTACATACAAAGGTAATTGGTGTAATTGTTAACAAAGTATTAAAACCTTGGATTACACGCAGTCGATAAACTGGTGTAATTATTAACAAAGTATTAAAACTTTGTTACAGTTCGAATCCCTAATTAGTTGGAATATTTGACTTCGGGAATAAGGTTAATTTGACGAGAATTTTATAATTATGACCGATGGACTATTATGGACAAAAACCAGATAGGTATCAAATAAACCAGGACAAATGACAATTAACCCAGAGAAATAAATTAAAATCAAAATGTTAAACATCATGATTACGGAAGTTTTAATAAGCATAATACTTTTATTTCATATTTCATCGTACCTTTATTTACTGTCATTTTAATTACTGCAATTTACTTTATCGTAATTTAAATTCTGTCATTTATATTATCGTCATTTATCTTTACGCTTTATTTAAAATCGACAAACCGGTCATTAAACGGTAAAACCCACATTTTATAATAATAATAATAATACTATTATATTACTAATATATATATATATATATATATATATATATATATATATATATATATATATATATATATATATATATATATATATGTATATATGTATATATATATATATATGTATATATATATATATATATATATATATATATATATATATATATATACAAATATAGTTGTTAAAAATATAGTACGTAATCGCTAGCTCCCTGTGGAACGAACCGGACTTACTAAAAACTACACTACTCTACGATTAGGTACACTGCAAAGTGTTGTATCAAGGTTTAGGTATATCCCATCTATATAAATAAATAAAACTTGTATCATATTTTGCCATATTTCATATTAAAAATAGTACTATTTCGTACTACACCTCGCACACATCATATACATACAGCACGTGCAACCATGCGGTTGCCCAATGGACCCGTACGGATGCATACCTGCATCCGTGCGGTTGCAATCCAGGTGTGTAAACTAAACGTTAAAGCATATTAACCCGTAGATTATTACACACCGTCTACTATAATGAACTCGGGGACTAACATCATGCACTAAAAAACTCCCCCTAGGACCCAGTTCATTATCTTAAACAATAAAATCGACAGTTACCTGCAATAGACAAACAAACTAGCATTTTATCGAATCAAATACCAAAAGTTCATACATTCACGTCACATTATTACAACCAAATTGAAATTTAAACAAAATAAACGTTCAAATCCATAATTCCAAAGTTTATGAGCTAAAGAAAGACATTAAGTGCAAAGATCATATGCATAACAAGTGCGAACAACCCTGTTGAACTGAATGGCCTGTTCCATGTTGTGCAATTCATTGAAAATCGGGTGTCGTCGCAACACCTTGATGTCCTCTTTGCAAAGATTCTTGATCCACCTCGGCTCGATAATCCTAATCTGGTCCAAAATACTACCAGATTCCAGCAAAATCACAGCTTCCTCAGTTCGCCCATCATAGTACCACCATTTGAATCTTTTACCAAAGTTCTGATGCATCTTGCGAACTGGAACATACTTCATTGTCTTTGCACGTGTATACTTCACAAACTTTATTCTCCTTCCAGTTTCTTGATCAATTCGATACGAAATCTTTGGAAACTGAGGTTCCAACACCGACCAACCATATTTAAATTCTTTCTTAATCTTAAACTGCATCCACTCACCCTAACCATCTGTTTCCCAGTATAACAACGGTAAGCGTGCAAGTTCCATCATTTCAAAGTACAGTAGCGTTTTGAAATCGACGGCGTGTTTGAAGTAATCAACACCGTTTTCTCTTCTTACGGTGAAGCAATTCAAATCTTTCAAGAAGGCCCAACTTAGAATCTTTCCACCAGTAACCTTACTCTAAAGACCCGTCCTAATCCAAAAGGACGAATACATTACATTTGGTTACATTGCGAGGTACTTGACCTCTATATGATACATTTTACAAACATTGCATTCGTTTTTAAAAGACAAACTTTCATTACATCGAAAGTTGACGGCATGCATACGATTTCATAATATATCCAACTATAATTGACTTAATAGTCATCTTGATGAATTCAACGAATCGAATGCAACGTCTTTTGAAATATGTCATGAATGACTCCAAGTAATATCTCTAAAATGAGCAAATGCACAGCGAAAGATTTCTTTCATACCTAAGAATAAACATGCTTTAAAGTGTCAACCAAAAGGTTGGTGAGTTCATTAGTTTAACATAAATAATCATTTCCATCATTTTAATAGACCACAAGATTTTCATTTCCATTTATCATAAATATACGTCCCATGCATAGAAATAAAAATCATTCATATGGATTGAACACCTGGTAACTGATATTAACAAGATGCATATAAGAATATCCCCTATCATTCTGGAAATCCTTCGGACATGATAAAACAACATTGAAGTACTAAAGCATCCGCTACAACGGATGGGGTTTGTTAGGCCCAATAGATCTATCTTTAGGATTCGCGTCAATTAGTAGACTGGTTTACTAATTCTTAGGTTACCAAGTAAAAAGGGGCATATTAGGCTTCGATCATTCAACCATATAATGTAGTTTCAATTACTTGTGTCTATTTCGTAAAACATTTATAAAAATTGCGCATGTATTCTCAGCCCAAAAATATAAAGGGTAAAAAAGCAAATGAAACTCACCTAATGTATTTTGTAGTAAAAATACATATGACGACATTGAACAACTAAACAATGCAGGATTTGTCTCGGATTCACGAACCTATATCATTTATATATATTAATACTTATAATCGTAATGGAACAATTTCATATATTATAACTTATATTATATATATTTAATTTGTGTATATACATTTATAATGACTAATATTTATATAGTTATATTAATATATATTTAGTTATTATTATATTAAAAATACTTAACTTGTTATATATGAATATCTATATAAAAATGTTAATGTGATTAATACTTACGTATATGTAGTATTACTAAAAGTATATTTTATTATACGAAATGTTTATTTGGTAACATAATATTAATAATAGTAATAAAAGTTGTTTTTGATTATAATGATAATACTACTAATAATAATAACTATAAAATAATAATGATTTTACAAATAATAATAATACTAATATTAATGTTAATAATATTAATTTGCATTATGATAGTGATAATATTAAGTAAACTTAACAACAACAACAATAATAATAATAATAATAATCCAAATTGTAACTAAAATCATAATAATAATAATAAATGATAATTACTACCTTAGTATTTATGATTTATGATAATTTTAATAACATTGATAATTAATAACAATAATAATAACAATAATAATAATAATAATAATAATAATAATAATAATAATAATAATAATAATAATAATAATAATAATAATAATAATAATAATAATACAAGAAAACTACCTCAAAAATCCTTCCTAAAAAGAAATGCCCCAAGCCGGGCTCGAACCCGCGACCTCTCGCTCACCTGACAACCCATCAACCAGCTGCTCTATCCTATTTTTCTGTTATTACTTGTAATCTAATTTTATTTAACCCCGTTGTTTTCTGTTTTTAATCACTAACCTCTTCTTCCCTGGATTACTAGTCGACCAGGGGATGATTTAACCATAACAACTAATTATCTAAAGGATTCAGATTCTTCATTAGACTAAAAAAAAAAAAACTAGTAAAAGATATTTGTACTAATCAGATAACGAAGAAGAGAAAAAAAATTAAACATAAAAAAAATGCTGTTCGTGAATAAGAAAAAAAATATCAAACTCAAACTTAAATTTTCGATTTTTAGAATGTTTTGGAATAAGATTACAACACGAAAAAGGTGTTAAATCATCCCTATAAACTTTATGGATCCTCAATTTTATCAGAAACATCAAAACAACATCGAATTCTTTGATGAACAAAAAGTTTGACTTTTTAATTTACAACTTTGACTCCAAAATTCGCGATCGATAGAAAAAATTGAAAGATAAGATTTTGCAGATAGTTTTAATAAAGAATTCCTAACTGAACTACATTTATACATTTCCTAATTTTATTCAATTTTGAGATTTTGGTAAAATGATACAAGGACAGAGACGAACACACTCTTTTTTTTATATAAAATTGGTCTTTTTAATCTGTAAATTGCAAAGGATACATTATATAGCGTGATAGTACATGATTTAACAGTTGAATTGGATCCTAATTGATTTGTGAAATCGATGTTTATCAATTACAAACAAGAAGAACGAATTTTTTTAATCAGGAACAATAAAAAAATAAAACAGAATAAATATATTACAGCTTCGTACAATTATCTGTTATGAAATTTTGTTTTGTTCCTATGAATGGATCGACAAGATTTTTATCAGGTACAAGAAATCAAAAGGAGATTAAGAGATATAACAGATTTTGTACCTATTCTTGACATTTAGTTTTTAGTTAATAATAATTTTTAATAAATATATTAATAATAGAAATTTTGATAATTAAATATAATGAAAATACTACTAATAATAAGTAATAATAATATGAAAATTTTAAAAATGACATTAATGATTTCTTTATAAAAAAATTAATAAGTTTAATAATAATTAATACTAGTGATAATTATAATAATAATAATAATAATAATGATTTTTAATGATAATAGTGATAATTAAAAGTAATAATAATAATAATGTAATAATCTATATGTATCAAATTTTATACCTATATATTATAATTTTAATAGTATTAATAACACTGATATTAATATTTATTTTATTAATAACGGAGGTAATAATAACAACATTAATATAATATCTATATTTTATATTGTAGTTACATTTATTTATATTATACATTTATTTATATTATTTATTTATATAATATATATTATATATTTTATACATTTTAACAATATACATATAGTACTAATTATGTATGGATTTTACATAAATATTTCAACTACTATATATAATTATGTTTTCATTATTAAGTAGATAAATATTTTATATATTATATATGTTGAATCAAATAATCTCAGAGTATAACATTTATTACTTTGTTAACATTGACAAATTATGAATATTCAATCTACTATCCATATTTACATAAACAGTTTTAAATAACAAGGTTAAGTTTTCTTTCACATTCACATAATAGTTCATTATTATATTTACTATATATTTATTTTATTTACATGTATAGTTATTTATATATACATTTCTATTTACAATTAAAGGTTCGTGAATCGTCGGGAAAGGTCGAAGTTAATTGCATATATGCACACAGTTCAAAGTTTTTGAGACTTCAGAATTACAGACTTTGCTTATCGTTTTGGAAACATATAAGGATTAAGTTTAAATTTGGTCAGAAATTTCCGGGTCTTCACAGTTCCTACCCGTTAAAGAAATTTCGTCCCGAAATTTGAGTAAGGTCGTCATGGCTAACAATAAAAATGTTTTCATGACGAATATGAGTTGATAAATAAAGTTGTATCACCATTGGGTAATATGAATAAGACAATTCGATTACTCGAAGAGTACGAATGAAGCTATCACTAATTAGTGAAATGAGAAAGACAAGTTTCATCTTAACTTTTGACTTGTCATGGTTAAATTTCCGGAATTCAAGGGATTTAAAAGAAAATCTTGAAAATCTATAAGATCTGATTCTTCGGGATTTAAGGAAATCAGGATCTCTTTAATTAAATGCGGTCATCTGTCTTGATTACTACGTTTGATATTTCCATTATAAATTAAGCTCTTCCGTTCTATTATTCTCACCATTCCTATACTTTCTTGATATCTTCCTAATTATCATTTCTGTCATCCTTCTTTTCAATTTTTCACCAGAAAAATCTGTTTACTTCTACTATTACCTTGGGGTGATACTATCCTTAATTCTACCGTGTCTTTATATTGCTATTCGTACTAATATCCACGGTTTGTAACCTCCGTGTTGTTATTGGGCTTTATATTTTCTCTTATATTTTGGAGCTCTCTGCCTTTTTATTCTCTACTCGATCTCTAGTAAAGCGAGTAAGGGTTCAGAATTCTTAAGTATGGAGTTTTGAATGAACATAACTCATGTTCTAAGAGAGAAATTGTAATAGCACGATCGTGATTGGTTAATTTACCAGAATTCAAGAGAAAAGATAGAACTATCAGGAAAATATGTTCTTGATATGTCTATAGATTAGATAGAATGTAAGAGTCGTGTAACATGGCACATGATGATGGTAGGGCGTATGAATCATCACGTTCCATTAGAAACTCAGCATGACTTACTATAATATAATCACGTTGATCAAGTGTCATTATATTATACTAACTCATGCTTCAATTCCCAACATTACTTCAAAAACATTCATAGTTTAAACTCGAAAGTTTACAGAATATAGAAACTAACAGTTTCTATATGATGTAACACTGATAGCGCGAAGAGATTAATAATTTCAGATAAGAATAGTTATGAAAATATCTTCAGAAATATAGAGGATATTTATAATGCAAGATACGATAATATCTTAGAATTTTAGAATCAAATTGTGATGAAGAAATTCATTCACGATGATTTAGAGTGATTACAGAGCAAGGTATTTGCTAAAGATTTGATCGAATACGGAATCATATGGATTCTTTGAATATAGGGTTTAGTTCTTGTATTTGTCCTTGGTCTCCTTCGTGGTTAGCTCAATCCATTTTCCAGTTCCAACTTTTCTGAGCTTTTCCAACATGCTATTCCTTATCATCAAACTTCCGATGATTAAGGTCGTTTACGGTTATCTACAATTTCTGCTGCTTCATTCAGCTTTTTCAAAGTTCAATGTATTGATTCGTAGGCTGGTTGCTTTTTAAAATTTCAGAATGGAAGGTCATAATTCTAAGAGATAAATGTTATATGGATACATATAACTGTTGATGTGGAAATGTTGCGAGACTCACAATACAGATTTGCTGATTCCCGGTAATTGGTATGACAGTTCTCGTTACAAGATGCGGATGAGTATATGATAGGGTTTCAATGAATAAATATAATGATTTATCGGAGAGATTTAAACCAAGAAGCAACGAGGTTGCTGGTACGTCTGCTGGTAATATGGTATAATATGAAAGGTTCCCCGATAACAATAAAAGAGCACGCATATATATCAAGGTTATAGTAAGGCTAGTCCGACTGAAAAGTCGAAGTTGAGTTGCTGGAGCTGTGACAAAATTTGCTACCTTGAAAAGGAATTGTAAAGTTATTTTGGGTAATAATAATGCTAAAGGAGCTAACACAGAGACGTGTTAAATATTTACTCAGGTTCCGAGTGTTTTCAGGTGCATGACTATATGCATCAATCTTTTCTTCCATAGATAAAGTGCGGTTGGTTCATCCTCTCAATTGAGGTGTCTTCAAGAATCATAAAAAGTTTGAACGCAGATTGTAATTGTCAGGATACAAATGAGGTTTAAGATGAAATCAAGTGGCAAACTTGAAGAGATGTTTAGTTTCATATGTTATAATCAATATTTTTAATTCATTTTAATTGTCCAATGTTATTAGTCCACAGTCGATAGTCCACAGTTAAAAATCCAATAATTTATATATAATTTAATATATAATATTTGAATTAATTAATACGTATCGTGACCCGTGTACATGTCTCAGACTCGATCACAACTCAAAGTATATATATTATTGTAGAATCAACCTCAACCCTGTATAGCTAACTCCAGCATTACTGCATATAGAGTGTCTATGGTTATTCCAAATAATATATATAGATGCTTCGATATGATATGTCAAAACCTTGTATACGTGTCCCGATATTTAAATGCGTAAATAACAGTATTTAAATGACGATAAATAAAGTGCGTAAAATAAATAACAGAAATTAGATGACGATAAATAAAATTGCGATAATTAAATTGCGATAATTAAATTGCGATAAACAAACTGCGATAAATAAAATGTAATCAGTTAGCTAGGAACAGTTAGCTAGGAACAGTTAGCATGGATTCTTAACAAAATTTCTCATAGTTAATTTGTTTGTTTATAACAAATTTTATTTTGTCCAACGTTTTTCTTCATTATGCCACTTGTTGGATTCTGGTAAATCAAAATCCAAATATGAAATTGGATGAAAATGGTTATTCTGCGGTGAACGGATACGTATATCGGTGGAAGTTCCATCATTTCAAAGTAAAGTAGCGTTTTGAAATCGACGGCGTGTTTGAAGTAATCAACACCGTTTTCTCTTCTTACGGCGAAGCAATTCAAATCTTTCAAGAAGGCCCAACTTAGAATCTTTCCACCAGTAACCTTACTCTAAAGACCCATCCTAATCCATAACGACGAATACATTACATTTGGTTACATCGTGAGGTACTTGACCTCTATATGATACATTTTACAAACATTTCATTCGATTTTAAAAGATAAACTTTCATTACATCAAAAGTTGACGGCATGCTGATGTCTGCAGCGTGGTATACGAAATAGCTTATATATTTTTAGCAGGAAATACTATTAAATACGATACATTTTTACACAAGATATTTATTTATTTATAGAATGGATATACTTAAACCTTGCTACAACACTTATAGGCAGTGTACCTAATCGTACAGTAGTGTAGTTTTTAGTAAGTCCCGTTCGTTCCACAGGGAATCTTTTTAAACAAAGCTTAACGCTATATTAGTTTACTTTTATAAAAATACAAATATATATATATAAGTAATATTATTATTATAAAGGGGGGTTTTTTACCGTTTAATGACCGGTTTGTCGATTTTAAAACTTTAGTCGCAGTTAAAACCAAATGTAAAATATTAAAAATAAATACAAGACTTAAATTAAAGCATAAAGTAAATAACGATAATGAAATTGCGAATAATAAAAGTGCGATAAAATAAACTTGCGATAATTAAAAAGTACGATAATTAAAAGTGCAATACAATAACAATAAAAATGCGATAATTAGAAGTGCAATTAAATATAAAATAAAGGAAATTAAATATGAAATAAAAGAATTATGCTTATTTAAACTTCCGTAATCATGATGTTTGACGTGTTGATTTTAGTTTTATGCCCATGGGTTAATTGTCCTTTGTCCTGGATTATTTAATATGTCCGTCTGGTTTTTGTCCATAACAGTCCATCAGTCATAAATATAAAGTGCGAGTGTCCTCGTCAAATTATCCTTATACCCGAAGTTAAATATTCCAACTAATTAAGGACTTAAACTGTAACAAGATTTTAATACTTTGTTTAATAATTACACCAGGATGTCGACTGAGTGTAACCCAAGGTTTTAATATTTTGTTATCAATTATACCAAGTGTCCTTTTACATAATTTCACCCCTGTTTTAATTATTCTAGTGGCTATTAATCCATTCCCGTGTCCGGTTAAATGAACGATTATTCGTACATATAAATACCCTGCCCATCGTGTCCGATCGAGTGTATATGGTAATTTATAGGGACGCCCAATTGTAAATCTTTATATTAACATTAACAAACTATCATTTAGTTAAACAAATATAAAGCCCATTAATAGCCCATAGTCTAATTTCCACAAGTGTCGTTCTTTTGTCCAAACCCCAATTATGGTACAAAGCCCAATTACCCAATTTTAGTAATTAGCCCAACATCATGATTACTTCATTTTAAATAAGCATAATAATAACTTAGCTACGAGACATTAATGTAAAAAGGCTGAACATAACTTACAATGATTAAAAATAGCGTAGCGTTACACGGACAGAATTTCGACTTACACCCTTACAATATTCGCTAACATACCCTTATTATTAGAATTATAATTAAAATTAAAATTAAAATATAAATTATATATATATATTTTACGTATATATGAGAGAAGAGAGAAAGATTGATTGATTTTTGGTGCACCAAAGCTCGATTTTTATAGGCATGTGGGCTGGAACTAGGGCTCATGCGATCGCATGGCCAGCTGGGGAGGCTCATTTTTGGTTGTTTTCTTCTGCCGACGGTTTTATAAATAATATAATATATTAAATAATTATAAGAATTATTTAAATATTATATTATATTTATGTGCATAGTTGACTTGTAATTTTTAGTCCGTTGCGTCGAGCGTTGAGAGTTGACTCCGGTCCCGGTTCCGGATTTTCGAACGTCCTTGCGTACAATTTTATATTTTGTACTTTGCGTTTTGAATCTTGTACTCTTGTAATTTCGAGACGTTTCTTATCAATAATTGGAACCTCTTTGATTGTATTTTGTACTTTTGAGCTTTTTGGTCGTTTGCGTCTTCAATTCGTCAAATCTGTCTTTTGTCTTCACTTTTTATTATTTAAACGAATATCACTTGTAAATAGAACAATTGCAACTAAAAGCTTGTCTTTCTTGAGGAATAATTCTATGAAATATATGTTCGTTTTTAGCATTATCAAATATTCTCACACTTGAGCATTGCTTGTTCTCAAGCAATATCGTCTTGAAATACTAGAATCACTTCTTTATTCTTCACACTTTGTACATCAGTGATTTCTATACGGCGGTATAAACAATGATAGTAACAATAGAACCATGGTTAAAGGTGGGTGTGTCATCCACAGTTGCCTCGGGTTTAGGTCAACGACACTTGCAATCAAATAGCCGATTTACTTTCGGTTTCCAAAGCAAAGTGCACATTTGAAAGGCGGTTTACAGTCCCACATGACTATGAAAATGTAGATCCTTAAGGAAATTGGATCTTTATGAAAATATTTGATCTTTTAAAAATTCAATCTAGCTTTTACCCTATATAAGTTTTCCGGAATAACCCTTCACCGGTGTTTGCAAAATATTTTTGTGGGTTTGGTGGGTTTCAGATTTGAAAATTTTAGCTCAAAACTTGCGGTTTTGTGTCACCCACTTGCTAACCTTGTATTTGGAAAGCAACACGTCCAGTTTACTTGTCCCGTATATTACCTTTTGATAAACTACCGTCCGGTTGTAAAGGAAAGCGTTGAACAAGCAACTGTTAAGGCAATGTCCCCTGACATGCTTTTAATTATGGTCTATAACGTGTCAGATGCAATTACTATCCTTGGTAGGAGCAATAGTAAAGCTCACCCTTATGATTTTTAGGTCTGGCACAAGGTTCTGTCTTTGACCATGCTATGCAACCACCGTTCTTACGGTTGACACCCGATTTGGTTCAGGTGACCTAATGAATTCCAGGTGAATTCCTAGGATTTTACGTTCAATGGTAATGAACGCATTGAAAATGGGTTTTCAGAAAACAAATCGGTTTTAATTTGATCAAAATATTTTCTCGTTCAAGCTCGAGTTTAGATATCATCGAATTCCATGAGTTTGTAATTCTCAATCTTTAAAGTCAATCTCAAGGATTGAGTAATATCAGTCTTAAAAGCTGATTTTTTTTTCTTTTAAGGAGATTATCCTTTCTGGAGATCTGATTCATTAGTCTTATCAAGCTAATTTGCACGGTGCCCCCCATTGTACGAGATAAATCCTTCTCATGGTTAGGATAAATCTGACCACTTGGCGACCCTGTTTGATGCTGAGGTCCGTGGATTTCCTGCTGATTTTAGAGATGACTTTTCTAGATTTTTCGTCAACCTACAGCTGGTCTAGACGACAACTTCTTGACCTAAATCAAGAAGCGCGTGTCTTTTTCGAAAGACTTTACTTCCTTTTAATGATGGAATTGATTCATCGTGTAGATCCATCTCTTCTTTTCTTTCATCGGGTAAAATGGTTTAGTTTAGTCCAAAGCAAAAGTATTTTCAGTTATTTGTTACAGATATATGTGACATATGTTTAAGATAACTTGGTAAATTTTCCCACACTTGGCTTTTATTTTCCTTTTTATCGTCCTCTATTCCATTTTAAATGAATTTCAACATTTTGGTTTGTTTCTCAATTTATGTCCTTTCCGAGGTTACAATAATTTCGGTGTTAACACCTAGTTTTATCGTTCATAAATATGTATAAACATGATTTTGAGTTCATTTAATTGAAAATTTTGAAAATTTTTACTAGAATTGGGTAGTCAGTATATAAGACTAGGGCTGTTCTTTATTATCAGAGAGCACTAGATTCTAATACAACTACTACGTTACTAGTATTTTTAATGGTAACCAAGTGTATAAAGATAAAAATTTTAAAAATCCGAAAGAATTTAACCCCTTCCCACACTTAAGATCTTGCAATGCCCTCATTTGCAAGAAATCAGTACAATTTAAATTATTGAGGGTGATTAGCGTAGAAATGATTAAATTTTACCAAAGTTTCCAAATATATTGGCGTTTGTTTGCTGAATGATAAATGGTGCATAGCATTTGTTCATTTCGTCTGTTGTTACATCACATTTATTTGTCATCTTGTCGTCAAAATTAGTAGCTTTTGCTGAACTTAATGCCAGTCTTTGAAAATGCGCTGTTTTACCCTGTTTTGAACAATTGACAATATACATACATACAAGTATAATCATGCATGGCAATTTGAAATGGAACTTAATATCCCACTTTCAAATTCTAAATATGAAATATTAGTACACAATAGGAATAAAATAATAAAAATTACACAAATTTATCCAATAACATAAGTTTAAACATGAAAAAGTCAAAAGATAAAAACATAATAATCATAAAAATAACCAAATGGAACTAAATCAATCTGGATAGGGGTTCCAGTTCATCTCATCGGGCGGGTTCCATTGTTGGTTATAGGTGTTCTGATAGGCTTGGTTATAGTCATACCGGTTAAAGGGTGGTCGGATATCGGGGCTATGTGGCGGAAAATGAGCAGGTCGAGTAGGCACATAGTTATTTGGTACCTGATATGATAGCTGGCTCATGATTTGGTGCTGATGAACTAACCAGCTATCGTGTTGGCGTCGCCTATAATCCTCATATACTCGCTCGGAGTTCCACTGCTCATACATACTATGTCTTGCCGCGTTCGTCATTGCTTCCTCATCTATACGAACGTGGACGTCAAGAATAGCATCTCGAAAGACATCCCTAATGTCTTCCGCCTCCTCCATTTCCTCGTCTGAGCCTCTCTCTACCTGAGGATGAGATCCCTCATAGGGTACTGCCTGGTTACGTCTACTTTTCAATACCTTAGCACCCACATAAACTTTCAATCCTAAGGGCTCAACCTGTTCTCTACAAATCTGTAATGGACCCCCTTGGTTCCTATCAACACCTAAATACTCTCCAATGAGAGTAACAAAAATACCTCCTCCTATTATACTCCCGTCCTGCAATACCTCTACCATTTTAGATAAATAAAAAGCAACACAGTAAGGGATATTGACAAAGCTTCTAGGATCCCGAATACACTTTAGGTAGAATAAATCATATAAGGTAATTTTTTCTTTATTATGACCTCTTTGTGTAATCGAGTTAGCCAAAAATCTATGAATAATACGAAGCTCGGCTCTGTCAATATGTGTATAGGAGTGTCCTCCTGCTCGTGTAAAAACATCAAAATGTGACATACACCTCCAAATGGCGTCAGCGTCAAAGTTACTATCTACCCGTTCACCATAATGAATCAAGTTTGTACAATCGGGTAATAGCAACTCACCAGGAGTATATATCTGTAAGGCCCTGGCCATGTCCAGCATGGACATTCTGTACATCCTACCGCCAAGGATAAACCTAAGAAATCTTCTATCATCTATCCTAACTATATTTGTATCAAGTGATACAGTACTCATCAACTCAACACACCATTCCTTATATACAGGTCTACGAATGGTGAAAAGACGTTCCCAATCTGTAAAAGAAGAACTGCCATACCTTTGAACTAAAAGCTTTCTAACACGGTCAGCTAGATGGACCGTTTCCAAAGGGACCCAATCAATTACCCTTGGCACCTCTACATTTTTTGTTACCAATTTGAATTTGTTCCTTTGATATGTCTCGTAATCTCTCCATCTTCTATCAAATCTCAGATTAGGATGTAGAGTGTGCTCAGGAATCGTTGGGAATTCTACTGGCGGCCTCATTGGGAATACTATGAATTCATCAACAAACTGTACTGGATCATAATAAGGTATGTGCTGATCAGGCTGTTGTTGTTCCTGTTGTGGTTCTTGTTCGTGTTGCATTTCTGGCTGTGGTTCTTGTGCTGGTGCTGATCGTCTAGATGATGATGCTCCTGAACCTCCAGTATCGGCTCTATGTAAAACACATTAAACACAAAAATTGTGCATCCAAATATGCATTAGTGTTAGCAAAATAACAACCTAAAACAATCACTATAACATGTTAAATCAAAATTAAACTTATACACATTTTCACAATTTTTCACAATTCTACACTTTTCAAATAAGCACATATGAAAATATATACAAAATTCATAAGCATTTAACTCAAATAACATGTCAAAATATTCATTATTAATAATTAAACAAGTCTCAAATGGCAAATATATCAAATTAATCAAGTTCATGAATTTTGGACTTAAAAAGTCCACTTTAATCTCCAAAAATCATGTTTAGGATCATTGTTTGGATCATTTAACTATCTAAACATGTTACACTACTCAATTTAGCAATAATTCATGACAAAAATCGGCCATAACCTGTTTATATCAAAAAGCCCCAAATTGCTCAAGAACACAAACCCTAGATTTCTAAAAATTTTGAAGTTTTTGGCTTCAAATCATGTTAAATAGCATCAATCTAGGTTATACATGCATAAAATACTAACAATTTATCACTAATTACACTAGAAATTAACAAAATTGCATTAGGTAAAAAATTGGTAATTATCACAAAAACTAGGAATTTATAGAGTTTAGGGGTGTAATTTTTACCAATTTGCTGAAGAATGAGAATCTAGGCATGATTAGAGCAAGAAAAATGACGAATTACGGTGGAAAAATGGCGAAAATTGGTGAATTTTTTGGGTGAGTTTCGGGTGTATGTGTGTGTGTTGTGGTGAAGAACAGACCCGCTGCTGTTATTTGTTTCTGACCTGTATTTGGTCCCCATGCGATCGCATGGGTTCCAAGTGCAAACCCCATGCGATCGCATGGGGTGCCGGCTACAGTGTTTTCAGGTGTTTTTTTTTTTGTTTTTTTTTTTTTTTAACCTTATGCTTTATAAAACTTATAATTAATTAAATTTTAAAAATTTTGTTTTCCTTTAGGATCGAGGGCGTTTCGGATCGTTGTCCTAGTCTGTCTCTCGACAAAATTTTAAAATTTGTCAAATCAAAGCGCGGTTTTTAAAAGTAAAGATTTTTGGGTTTTTTTAAATGTTTTTGGCATACTTTAATTCAATAAGATTAAAAATAATGATAATAAAAGTTCTCGTCCCTCCCTCGGGTAAAGCAATTTCGGTTCAAAGACCTAGTCTTCAACTTTACGAAGAATTTTAAAAATCATATTTTTAACTTAATGAGATAAAGTAAATTTTTGTTTTCAAATTCACACAAATTAAATATAAAATTCAAAATTAATATTAAAAATTCACACCAAACTTAATTTTAAAAATTCACATTATAAATTCACACCAAACTTATATTAATTTTTCAAATATTTACATTTTTTAAAAATATTGTTTTTACAAAGTTTACAATATTAATTTAAGATTTAAATATTAATTTTAAAAACATGGTAAAAATAAAATTAAAAATCTTTTTGGCTTTTTATCCCACTTTAATCAATCAAATATTATCAAAAATATGCGCCCCTCTTTTCGGTAAAGTAATTTCGGTTCCAAGACCTAATTTAACTCATGACGAATTTTTGAAATATTTTGGGTTGATTGATTAAAGATATTTATACCTTAAGAATAAACGTTAAATTTCGCAGTGATGTAATAAATTTTTGAATGATATCAATAATTTCGGTCGCCAAACCTAATTTTATTCAATACCAATTTAATACTTTTTAGCGAACAAATTAGCGTTTATTATCAAAAGGTTAAAAATAAAAATAAAAATAAAAACTGTACATACATACCTGTGAAATAGATTTCTTAGTTATATGATCTATCCCATTCATAAGATAGTCGGTTTAATTGGTTTTCCATGGCTACATAGGCGTAACCTCGAGCATTCAGTGTCTTTTCTTCTAAACATATGAACGGTCTGTCTCTGCATAAAGTAACAAATTCGGTATTTGAATAGGTTTGATTATTTGAACATTTACCTCCATGTGACCATTTTCCGCATTTGTGACATCTTTATAGGTGTCGTGCTCTTCTTTTTGCTGCGGATTTTGATTTTCCTTTACCAAATTGTAATTTATTATCTTCGCATCTGGATTCTTTTCTAACTCCTTCCATTCTTTCTCTGATTACTGATACTAATTCACTCGGTAGTATGTCATTATTACGTTTAGTGATCAAAGCGTGTAGCATTAGACCATGGTTTAGTTCACAGGCAGTCTTCATTTTGTAAAAACCTAAAAAAAAATAAAAATTCAGAATGGGGGGAGAAGACTAGTTCTTTAGGGTCTGCTAGGGAAAGACCATTCGGGTTCCATTTTCGAGAACTACACGAAAACAGACAATCTAACTCTAACAGAAATACATATTATCCTTTAAAGACTTGATTCTCCCCACACTTAGTTAGCTGTGGTGTCGAAATTGTGATTAACTTTGTTGTCGACTTCCATCGGACCATGTATGTAATGTTTAACTCTGTGACCATTAACTTTAAATTCCATCCCATTTGAATTTATTAATTCTATCGTTCCGTATGGGAAAACTCTTTTGACTATGAATGGTCCAGACCATCTTGATTTCAATTTTCCAGGAAATAGCTTGAATCTTGAATTGAAAAGAAGAACTCTGTCTCCTTCTTTAAATTCTTTTGAACTTCTGATTCGTTTATCATGCCATTTCTTTGTTCTTTCCTTATAGATTAACGAATTTTCGTATGCTTCATTTCTTAATTCTTCTAATTCGTTTAGTTGACTTAATCGTAGACGTCCAGCTTCATGTAAATCAAGATTACATGTTTTCAAAGCCCAAAATGCTTTGTGTTCAATTTCTACTGGAAGATGACATGCTTTTCCATAAACAAGTCTAAAAGGTGTGGTTCCAATTGGAGTTTTGTAGGCTGTTCTAAAAGCCCATAGTGCATCCTCCAATTTAATGGACCATTCCTTCGGATTTGATCCTACGGTTTTCTCTAGAATACGTTTTAAGGCTCGGTTGGTATTTTCAACTTGTCCACTTGTTTGTGGATGATATGCGGTGGAGATTTTATGAGTTACTCCATATCTTTTAAGAACTTTCTCAAGTTGATTATTACAGAAATGAGTACCCCGATCACTTATTAAAGCTTTCGGTGTTCCAAACCTTGCAAAAAGACGTTTTAAAAAGTTGACTACAACTCGTGCATCATTAGTTGGGAGAGCTTGTGCTTCCGCCCATTTAGATACATAATCAATGGCTACGAGTATATATAGATTATTATGAGATTTTGGAAATGGACCCATAAAGTCAATACCCCAAATGTCAAATACTTCACATACTTGGATGACATTTTGTGGCATTTCATCACGTTGACTTATTTTTCCGGCCCTTTGACAAGCATCACAGGATTTGCAAAGAAGGTGTGCATCTTTGTAAATTGTAGGCCAATAGAATCCAGCATCATAAACTTTTCTTGCTGTTAGTTGAGGCCCATAATGCCCTCCTGTTGGTCCTGTGTGACAATGGTTTAAAATTTTACTAGCTTCATCTCCAAATACACATCGGCGTATTATTCCATCGGGACAACTTTTAAACAGATGTGGATCTTCCCAGAAATAGTGTTTTATATCACTGAAGAATTTCTTTCGTCTTTGGTACGATAATCCTTTTTCAAGGAATCCACAAACTAAGTAGTTTGCATAGTCTGCAAACCATGGGATTTCATTATAATCTATCTTCAATAGATATTCATCAGGAAAGTTGTCTTGTATGGCCGATTCATTTAGAACTTCTAACTCAGGATTTTCAAGACGAGAAAGATGATCAGCGGCGAGATTTTCTGCTCCTCTTTTATCTCGGATTTCAATATCAAACTCTTGTAAGAGTAAGATCCAACGGATTAATCTTGGTTTAGCATCTTGTTTTGAAAATAGGTATCAGAGAGCAGAATGGTCGGTATAGACCACCGTTTTTGCTAGAACGAGATATGATCGAAATTTGTCAAAAGCAAAGACAATAGCAAGGAGTTCTTTTTCAGTAGTTGTATAGTTCGTTTGTGCTCCTTGTAACGTCTTACTAGCATAATATATAGGTTGAAATCGTTTTTCAATCCTTTGTCCTAAAACGGCTCCCATTGCAAAATCACTTGCATCGCACATTAGTTCAAATGGTAGATTCCAATTTGGTGTTATCATGATCGGCACATTAGTGAGTTTCTCTTTAAGAATATTAAAAGATTTGATACACTCATCTGAAAAGATGAATGGCGCATCCTTTTCTAGGAGTTTATTCATAGGAGTGGCAATTTTAGAAAAATCTTTTATGAAACGTCGGTAAAAACCGGCATGCCCTAGAAAACTCCTAACTCCTCTAACATTGGTGGGATGTGGAAGTTTAGCAATTACATCTACTTTAGCTCTATCCACTTCAATTCCTTCTTTTGAAATTTTATGTCCAAGAACGATGCCTTCTTTAACCATGAAATGGCATTTCTCCCAATTAAGTACTAGATTTGATTGTTCGCATCTAAGAAGCATTCGTTCCAGATTAACTAGACATGATTCAAATGTATCACCGAAGACTGAAAAGTCATCCATGAAAACTTCCATGCATTCTTCTATCATGTCATGAAAAATCGCCATCATACACCTTTGAAAGGTTGCAGGGGCGTTACAAAGTCCAAATGGCATGCGTTTGTAAGCAAAAGTACCATAAGGGCACGTGAATGTGGTTTTCTCTTGATCTTCGGGTGCTATTGGAATTTGAAAATATCCGGAAAATCCATCTAGAAAACAATAGTAACTATTTCCGGCTAATCTTTCCAACATTTGATCTATGAAAGGTAAGGGAAAGTGATCTTTTCTGGTGGCGTCATTTAATTTTCTATAATCAATACATACACGCCATCCTGTTACATTCCTAGTAGGAATAAGCTCATTTTTCTCATTTGTAATGACAGTCATGCCACCCTTCTTAGGTACGCATTGAACTGGGCTTACCCATGGACTATCAGAGATTGGATAAATTAGACCTGCATCTAGCAGTTTAATAATCTCTTTCTTAACTACATCTTGCATATTAGGATTTAGTCTTCGTTGGCGTTGCACATACGTTTTATGACCTTCTTCCATAAGGATTTTATGTGTGCAATACGAAGGACTTATTCCTTTAATATCATGAATCTTCCATGCAATGGCTGGTTTATGAGCTTTCAACACAGAAATGAGTTGTGATTTCTCATTTTCAGTAAGAGAAGACGATATTATTACAGGTAATTCAGATTCACCATGTAAATAAGCGTATTCCAAATGGTTTGGAAGTGGCTTTAACTCTAATTTCGGAGGTTCTTCTATCGATGATTTGTATCGATATCTGTCTTCTTCTTTTAGCATTTGAATTTCTTCTGTTGTTGGTTCATATCCATTAGCTATAAGTGTAGCTAACATTTCAGCTTCATCAATTGGTTCATTACCTTCTCCTAAAGAACATTCTCCTGTTCCTTGTAATTCTGGAAATTCTTCTAATAATTTTGCATGTGCATCTATAGTTTGAATATAATAACATGTATCATCTGCAGATTGTGGTTGTTGCATTGCTCTATCAACTGAAAAGATAACACTCTCATCCTCTATACTTAGGGTCAGTTTCTTACCGAACACGTCTATCATTGCTTTAGCCGTGTTTAAGAATGGTCTTCCTAATATGAGAGGAACTTGAGAATCTTCTTCCATGTCCAGAACAACAAAATCTACTGGAAATACTAAAGTACCAACTTTAACTAGCATGTTCTCCATTATCCCTCTAGGATATTTTATTGATCATTCGGCTAGTTGTATGCTTATTCTGGTTGGTTTCAATTCTCCAAGGTCTAGTTTAGTGTATAGTGAATACGGCATTAGATTTATACTAGCACCTAAGTCTGCCAATGCTTCTATTGAACTAAGACTACCCAGAAAACATGGAATTATGAAACTTCCTGGATCAGATAGTTTTTCTGGTATCTTATTCAACAGCACTGCTGAACAATTAGCATTCATAGTAACAGCCGAGAGTTCTTCCATTTTCTTTCTATTTGAGATTAGATCTTTCAAGAATTTAGCATATCTAGGCATTCCTGAAATCACATCAATGAAAGGAAGATTTACATTTATCTGTTTAAACATATCCAAGAATTTGGATTGCTCGGCTTCAAGTTTCTCTTTCTTCATTTTACTCGGATAAGGAAGTGGTGGTTGGTATGGTTTAACATAAGGTTTATCCTTAACTGTGTTATCTTCATTAACCTTTTCAACTACCGATTCTTTTTCCTTATCTTGATCAGGTTGTGGTTCTTGTGGAGTAGGAATAGTTTCATCAGAAGTTACAGGTATTTCCGGTGGTTTAAGTGTTGTACCACTTCTTGTGGTAATGGCTTTAGCTGTTTCATTTCGGGGGTTAGCATTTGTATCACTAGGTAGACTTCCCGGTTTTCTTTCACCTATTAACCTTGCTAGGTTACTTACTTCTTGTTCCAGATTTTGAATAGAAGCTTGTTGATTTCTAAATGCTTGAGCATTTTGTTCATTGGTTTGTTTTTGAGATGTGAAAAACTGCGTTTGAGTTTCAACTAGCTTCGTCATCATATCTTCTAAATTCGGCTTTTTATCATCGGTTTGTTGTGGTGGTTTGTTTTGAAAATTAGGTCTTTGCTGATTGTAATTGTTATTATTGGATACTTGTTGATTGCTAGGACCTTGTTGGTTGTTGTATGGAATATTTCGGTTATAATTTTGGTTTTGATTGTAAATCGGTCTTGGCGGTTGATAATTATTCTGATAATTATTTCCAGGCCTTTGGTTTATGTATGAAATATTCTCTCTTTGTTCCATTGTTAATTCAATACTGAGACAATCTTTTGTCAAATGTGGCCCTCCACACTGCTCACAACTAATTCGTATTGAGTGAATATCTTTAGTCATCTTTTCCATTCGTCTCTCCACAGCATCTATCTTTGCGGAAATGGAATCTAAGTCATGGCTAGAATCGGCTCTAGCTGCATTAGATGATCTAATGATATCTTTTTCTTGGTGCCACTCATGTGAGTGGGAAGCAGTGTTATCAATAATTTTGTAAGCATCAGTTTCGGTTTTCTTCATAATAGAACCACCAGCTGCTATATCTATGTCTTTCCTTGTAGTGATGTCGCATCCTTGGTAGAATATTTGTACTATTTGACAGGTGTCTAAACCATGTTGCGGACATCCTCTTAACAACTTTCCATATCTTGTCCATGCCTCATATAGAGTTTCATTTGGCTTCTGTGTAAACGTAACAATTTCTGCTTGAAGTCTTACGGCTTTAGATGCAGGAAAGAATTGTTTAAGAAATTTGTCAACTAAAACATCCCATGTATCAATCGCCCCTTCAGGTAACGATTCTAACCAATCTTTGGCTTCTCCCTTTAAAGTCCAGGGAAATAACATGAGATATATCTGTTCATCCTCCACTTCTCGGATTTTAAATAGTGTGCAGATCCTATTAAAGGTACGTAAATGTTCATTTGGATCTTCCTTCGGCGCACCACTAAATTGGCATTGATTAGTCACCATGTGTAGAATTTGTCCTTTGATTTCATAATCTGGCGCATTAATGTCTGGATGAGTAATTGCGTGACCTTGGCCAGTGCGTTTAGCTCTCATTCGGTCTTCCATACTTAAAGGTTCCAGATTCTCCATAATTGAATTTGTTTAATCGGTATCACTAGAGGATTCTGACTTAATGGTTCGTTCCTCAACAATCTCTGTTTGAATGATTGGTGGTTCCGGAGGAAAGTTTAATGGCTCAGGATCTACGAATCGTTCCTGAATATTCTCCGGATTCTCAATTGTGAGGTCGGGTTCAAAAAATGGATTATCGGAAATTTGAACTGAAGTACTTGGTCGGCTGGATGACGATTCTAAAGAAAAATCAACGGCGGTTATATTTGCTAAATGTCTTAATCTAGTTACAGGTGGTGAACGTACAAAAGGTGGTGAACGTCTTGCTCGGTGCATTCACTGAATATCCTATTAGTTTTAAAAAGGAAAGAAAAATTATAATAAGTTATCCAATCAATAGACTTTTCTGATTTTGCCCACGTTTTGAATAGCCAAAAGATGCAGCAGAGGGGCAGGATTCGTTTGGTCTCAATATAATTGAGGACTGTTTGGCTCCAATAACCCGGTCCACGTACAAATCCAACTATTACTACGAACCAGAAAAATTTGATGTCTATTAATTTAACCACTCAAAATAAATTTTCGTAATTTTAAGAAATTTAGATAAGAAGTAGAATAAAAATCTATGTCCTAAAACTAGAAAAGCGAGAAATAAGAAAGAAAAAGAGTTCGTCGAAAAAGGTCGAAAAAGAAAAATGGTTGAAAAATAAAAAGGTGACGGAAAAATAAAAGAAACTTATAAAACTTAAAAATACTTGACTAACCTAACCTTATTACTACAACTAACTTAAAATTATAATCGCAAATTGAAATTACTAATTGGAATGATAATTGATACATAGATAAAAGTCGTCTAAAAATATTAAAGCTTACAAGAAAAACTAAATCCCAAATGGAAATAACTTAAAAAGAAACTAAAACTTAAAAAGGCGTCGCAAAATTCTAAAGCACTTAAATCTTAGTCTAAAGAAAAAGCACTTAAGGGATTTTACGGCAAATCCTAAAAATCTAGAAATAAAAATAAATATGGCAAAAACTATGACTTAAAACTAAATACGAGCGAAAAATACAAAAATTAGGCTAAAAGAGTACAAAATATAAAAATATACTAAAAATTGTAAAAAGTATAATTTTTATAAAAATATTATTTTTATATTATTTATTTTATAAATATATTAATTTTAAAATTTAATTAAACTAAATAAACTAAATATATAAATTAAATAATAAAACTAAACTTAATTAATATTAATTATAA
This sequence comes from Rutidosis leptorrhynchoides, assembly GCF_046630445.1. Classification (NCBI taxonomy): domain Eukaryota; kingdom Viridiplantae; phylum Streptophyta; class Magnoliopsida; order Asterales; family Asteraceae; genus Rutidosis; species Rutidosis leptorrhynchoides. The sequence continues at coordinate 324,588,365 of NC_092340.1, forward strand.
AACTAAATAGGGTTTTATAATTATAATAATAAATAATACCCGTAATTAATGCTGATTCAGGGCTACAGTTGGCGTGTCAGCAGGGCTCATGCGATCGCATGAGTCCTCAGTTGCCCAGCCATGCGATCGCATGGGCTAGGGTTTCGGGCCATAGACTGGGCTGCTACAGTACAGGCCGAATTAATTATTTTTTTTTTCTGTTTTTGCTGTAAAATATAAAATATAATTATTAATTAAATAAAACTTATATTTTTACAAACTAAAAAAAATGGAAATAAAGAAACTTTATAAAACTTAAATATTTATCAAACTCCTAAAAATATTTATATTTTTGTTTTTCTTTTTATATTTTCGAATATTTAAAACGTATTTTTATAAAAACGAATTTTAATAAAAGTAAACTAAAAATCTTTTATATATATATATATATATATATATATATATATATATATATATATATATATATATATATATATATATATATATATATATATATATAAATATATATATATATATATATATATATATAGCGTTACGCTTCCGGCTTTTAAGACGAGTCCCCGGCAGCGGCGCCAAAAATACTTGATGTCTGCAGCGTGGTATACGAAATAGCTTATATATTTTTAGCAGGAAATACTATTAAATACGATACATTTTTGCACAAGATATTTATTTATTTATAGAATGGATATACTTAAACCTTGCTACAACACTTATAGGCAGTGTACCTAATCGTACAATAGTGTAGTTTTTAGTAAGTCCGGTTCGTTCCACAGGGAATCTTTTTAAACAAAGCTTAACGCTATATTAGTTTACTTTTATAAAAATACAAATATATATATAAGTAATATTATTATTATAAAGGGGGTTTTTTTACCGTTTAATGACCGGTTTGTCGATTTTAAAACTTTAGTCGCAGTTAAAACCAAATGTAAAATATTAAAAATAAATACAAGACTTAAATTAAAGCATAAAGTAAATAATGATAATGAAATTGCGAATAATAAAAGTGCGATAAAATAAACTTGCGATAATTAAAAAGTACGATAATTAAAAGTGCAATACAATAACAATAAAAATGCGATAATTAGAAGTGCAATTAAATATAAAATAAAGGAAATTAAATATGAAATAAAAAAATTATGCTTATTTAAACTTCCGTAATCATGATGTTTGACGTGTTGATTTTAGTTTTATGCCCATGGGTTAATTGTCCTTTGTCCTGGATTATTTAATATGTCCGTCTGGTTTTTGTCCATAACAGTCCATCAGTCATAAATATAAAGTGCGAGTGTCCTCGTCAAATTATCCTTATACCCGAAGTTAAATATTCCAACTAATTGAGGACTTAAACTGTAACAAGATTTTAATACTTTGTTTAATAATTACACCAGGATGTCGACTGAGTGTAACCCAAGGTTTTAATATTTTGTTATCAATTATACCAAGTGTCCTTTTACATAATTTCACCCCTGTTTTAATTATTCTAGTGGCTATTAATCCATTCCCGTGTTCGGTTAAATGAACGATTATTCGTACATATAAATACCCTGCCCATCGTGTCCGATCGAGTGTATATGGTAATTTATAGGGACGCCCAATTGTAAATCTTTATATTAACATTAACAAACTATCATTTAGTTAAACAAATATAAAGCCCATTAATAGCCCATAGTCTAATTTCCACAAGTGTCGTTCTTTTGTCCAAACCCCAATTATGGTACAAAGCCCAATTACCCAATTTTAGTAATTAGCCCAACATCATGATTACTTCGTTTTAAATAAGCATAATAATAACTTAGCTACGAGACATTAATGTAAAAAGGCTGAACATAACTTACAATGATTAAAAATAGCGTAGCGTTACACGGACAGAATTTCGACTTACACCCTTACAATATTCGCTAACATACCCTTATTATTAGAATTATAATTAAAATTAAAATTAAAATATAAATTATATATATATATTTTACGTATATATGAGATAAGAGAGAAAGATTGATTGATTTTTGGTGCACCAAAGCTCGATTTTTATAGGCATGTGGGCTGGAACTAGGGCTCATGCGATCGCATGGATTTATGCCTTCCAGGCCATGCGATCGCATGGCCAGCTGGGGAGGCTCATTTTTGGTTGTTTTCTTCTGCCGACGGTTTTATAAATAATATAATATATTAAATAATTATAAGAATTATTTAAATATTATATTATATTTATGTGCATAGTTGACTTGTAATTTTTAGTCCGTTGCGTCGAGCGTTGAGAGTTGACTCCGGTCCCGGTTCCGGATTTTCGAACGTCCTTGCGTACAATTTTATATTTTGTACTTTGCGTTTTGAATCTTGTACTCTTGTAATTTCGAGACGTTTCTTATCAATAATTAGAACCTCTTTGATTGTATTTTGTACTTTTGAGCTTTTTGGTCGTTTGCGTCTTCAATTCGTCGAATCTGTCTTTTGTCTTCACTTTTTATTATTTAAACGAATATCACTTGTAAATAGAACAATTGCAACTAAAAGCTTGTCTTTCTTGAGGAATAATGCTATAAAATATATGTTCGTTTTTAGCATTATCACATTCATACCATTTCATAATATATCCAACTATAATTGACTTAATAATAATCTTGATGAACTCAACGACTCGAATGCAACATCTTTTGAAATATGTCATGAATGACTCCAAGTAATATCTCTAAAATGAGCAAATGCACAGCGAAAGATTTCTTTCATACCTGAGAATAAACATGCTTTAAAGTGTCAACCAAAAGGTTGGTGAGTTCATTAGTTTAACATAAATAATCATTTCCATCATTTTAATAGACCACAAGATTTTCATTTCCATTTATCATAAATATACGTCCCATGCATAGAGACAAAAATCATTCATATGGATTGAACACTTGGTAACCGACATTAACAAGATGCATATAAGAATATCCCCTATCATTTCGGGAAATTCTTCGGACATGATGAAACAACATCGAAGTACTAAAGCATCCGCTACAACGGATGGGGTTTGTTAGGCCCAATAGATCTATCTTTAGGATTCGCGTCAATTAGTAGACTGGTTTACTTATTCTTAGGTTACCAAGTAAAAAGGGGCATATTCGGCTTCGATCATTCAACCATATAATGTAGTTTCAATTACTTGTGTCTATTTCATAAAACATTTATAAAAATTACGCATGTATTCTCAGCCCAAAAATATAAAGGGTAAAAAGGCAAATGAAACTCACCTAATGTATTTTGTAGTAAAAATACATATGACGACATTGAACAACTAAACAATGCAGGATTTGTCTCGAATTCACGAACCTATATCATTTATATATATTAATACTTATAATCGTAATGGAACAATTTCATATATTATAACTTATATTATATATATTTAATTTGTGTATATACATTTATAATGACTAATATTTATATAGTTATATTAATATATATTTAGTTATTATTATATTAAAAATACTTAACTTGTTATATATGAGTATCTATATAAAAATGTTAATGTGATTAATACTTACGTATATGTAATATTACTAAAAGTATATTTTATTATACGAAATGTTTATTTGGTAACATAATATTAATAATAGTAATAAAAGTTGTTTTTGATTATAATGATAATACTACTAATAATAATAACTATAAAATAATAATTATTTTACAAATAATAATAATACAAATATTAATGTTAATAATATTAATTTGCATTATGATAGTGATAATATTAAGTAAACTTAACAACAACAACAACAACAATAATAATAATAATAATAATAATAATAATAATAATAATAATAATAATAATAATAATAATAATAATAATAAGAATAATAATAATAATAATCCAAATTGTAACTAAAATCATAATAAAAATAATAATAAATGATAATTACTACCTTAGTATTTATGATAATTTTAATAACATTGATAATTAATAACAATAATAACAACAACAATAATAATAATAATAATAATAATAATAATAATAATAATAATAATAATAATAATACAAGAAAACTACCTCAAAAATCCTTCCTAAAAAGAAATGCCCCAAGCCGGGCTCGAACCCGCGACCTCTCGCTCGCCTAACAACCCATCAACTAGCTGCTCTATCCTATTTTTCTGTTATTACTTGTAATATAATTTTATTTAACCCCGTTGTTTTCTGTTTTTAATCACTTACCTCTTCTTCCCTGGATTACTAGTCGACCAGGGGATGATTTAACCATAACAACTAATTATCTAAAGGATTCAGATTCTTCATTAGACTAAAAAAAAAAACTAGTAAAAGATATTTGTACTAATCAGATAACGAAGAAGAGAAAAAAAAATAAACATAAAAAAAAATGTTGTTCGTGAATAAGAAAAAAAAATGTCAAACTCAAACTTAAATTTTCGATTTTTAGAATGTTTTGGAATAAGATTACAACACGAAAAAGGTGTTAAATCATCCCTATAAACTTTATGGATCCTCAATTTTATCAGAAACATCAAAACAACATCAAATTCTTTGATGAACAAAAAGTTTGACTTTTTAATTTACAACTTTGACTCCAAAATTCGCGATCGATAGAAAAAATTGAAAGATAAGATTTTGCAGATAGTTTTAATATAGAATTCCTAACTGAACTACATTTATACATTTCCTAATTTTATTCGATTTCGAGATTTTGGTAAAATGATACAAGGACAGAGACGAACACACTTTTTTTTATATAAAATTGGTCTTTTTAATCTGTAAATTGCAAAGGATACATTATATTGCGCGATAGTACATGATTTAACAGTTGAATTGGATCCTAATTGATTTGTGAAATCGATGTTTATCAATTACAGACAAGAAGAACGATTTTTTTAATCAGGAACAATAAAAAAAATAAAACAGAATAAATATATTACAGCTTTGTACAATTATCTGTTATGAAATTTTGTTTTGTTCCTATGAATGGATCGATAAGATTTTTATCAGGTACAAGAAATAAAAAGGAGATTAAGAGATATAACAGATTTTGTACCTATTCTTGACTTTTAGTTTTTAGTTAATAATAATTTTTAATAAATATATTAATAATAGAAATTTTGATAATTAAATATAATGAAAATACTACTAATAATAAGTAATAATAATAATAATATGAAAATTTTAAAAATGACATTAATGATTTCTTTATAAAAAAAATAATAATTTTAATAATAATTAATACTAGTGATAATTATAATAATAATAATAATGATTTTTAATGATAATAGTGATAATTAAAAGTAATAATAATAATAATGTAATAATCTATATGTATCAAATTTTATACCTATATATTATAATTTTAATAGTATTAATAACACTGATATTAATATTTATTTTATTAATAACGGAGGTAATAATAACAACATTAATATAATATCTATATTTTATCTTGTAGTTAAATTTATTTTTATTATTTATTTATATAATATATATTATATATTTTATACATTTTAACAATATACATATAGTACTAATTATGTATGGATTTTACATAAATATTTCAACTACTATATATAATTATGTTTTCATTATCAAGTAGATAAATATATTATATATTATATATGTTGAATCAAATAATCTCAGAGTATAACATTTATTACTTTGTTAACATTAACAAATTATGTATATTCAATCTACTATTCATATTTACATAAACAGTTTTAAATAACAAGGTTAAGTTTTCTTTTACATTCACATAATAGTTCATTATTATATTTACTATATATTTATTTACATGTATAGTTATTTATATATACATTTCTATTTACAATTAAAGGTTCGTGAATAGTCGGGAAAGGTCGAAGTTAATTGCATATATGCACACAGTTCAAAGTTTTTGAGACTTCAGCATTACAGACTTTGCTTATTGTGTTGGAAACATATAAGGATTAAGTTTGAATTTGGTCGGAAATTTCCGGGTCATCACACTTACCTGTTCGATCATAAAACAATTTATACTTCGGTTCCAGCAACAATTTCTTGAACCAGGACTTAGTGGATTCCTGATATTCCCTCCATTCACGATTCTTCTGTTTGTTCACAGTTTCAAGATTCTCACCGTCCTTATTTACACCGGAAGACTTACCTTCCTAAGCAGTTCGCTTCTATCAACTTTTTGATTCAAAACATCATCACTTTGTTGTTTAAATAGATCTGCAAAACTCTGGTAAGTCTTCCTCATCAACATTATTCACAGTCTCTTCTTCATCAGAAGCATCTTCAATGATAACTTCTTCAGCACTGTCATCACCAGTATGTTTGTTTTCACGTGTACTAGTTGTATTTGGTGTTTTCTCAGCAGCAATTAACTGTTCCACCTATATACCAAACATCTTTGCAATCTCCTCATCGCTCATCATATGTACAATTTCTCCCTCCTCAACATCATAGTTCAGCGAGCTGATCACTGTACCTTGATTGTCCAGAAAATATGTTAACTTATGAATATCAATAGATAGAGGTTTGGGGAAATGTACCTCTTGGATTTGACTTACATTCTCAGGACCATTAGAAGACGCGTCCGAGGAAAATTCACTTTCAGTAGAGACCAGATCATCACCGATATGTTCAGGCTTTTGACGAATAGTACCATTTTGACGATCCACCTCCAATCTTTTCTTAAACCTACACTCACGACGATCCAAGCACCTTATCCTCTTAGCCTGTTGTTCAGTCAGTTTCTTAAGATTGGCAACCTCTTTCTTTGACTTCTTGAGTTCACTAGTCAAAGAATTCACCTTCGCTTCCAATTCTCCAACCTCCTTATCTTTCAGCTTGTTTTTAGCTTTCATTTTTTCATGCTTGTTCACCAGGCTTAGAAAAGTTTCTTGAAGACTTACCAAGCAGGATTGGGAATAGAAAGAGCGGTAGAGCTGCCTGCCTCAGTAGTAATAGCTGGCGGTGGTGGTGCTTGCTGAGTCTATTGCTGAGTTGATTAAACAGGTGGTGCCTGAGCGGGTTGAGTTGGCTGGACCTCAGGTCTTTGCGATGATGATTGAATATTTGCAGCAGCAGCAGCTGACGAAGACACATCAGTCCTCTTCTTGAACCTTGTCCTCTTAGGTCTCCTTAACGGTTCATCATCCACAACTTCCCTCCATTTCAAAGATAACAAATCACCACCTTCAGTCACATCAACCTCATCCTCCATACTGTAGTTATCCATATCTTCACCAGTCCTAGCTGACTGGGAACCAGCTTCTTGAACCTCTTCTTCATCTTTCGATTCAGTAAGAACCGGAGCAATATCCTCCTTATCAGCACCACTGTCATCATTTCTCCACATTCTCGGGTTCCGAGCCACATAATCAACCTTAAGTAAATGTCCAAACAACAGACGGTTTAGTGGAGCGGTCTTTCCTTTGTAAGACATCATTCTCCTCACTACCTCGTCAGTCATTATATTCAGCTTGACACGATCCGTGTCCTCCTTGACAAGCTCATTGTGTTAGGAATCAATGATGAGCTGAAGAAATCGAGGAAACATCAGATATGGATTAGATTTGAACTTGTTATTCTCTATCATGTAGTCAAAGATCACTCCAGAAAAATTGAATGGCAGATTTAGAATCAAAGCAACCATCATGGATTGCATTACAGAATTTAACTCATCATGTCCTTCTCTCCTTGAGCTTAGACAGTGAACGATAACGTGAGCCAAATAGCGAAAGGTCGAACAAAAACCAGATTTCACCACCTTAGACTTGGTCAAATCGCCAGTATACTTGCACCTTTGGAGACAGCCTTTGACCAGTCCCATATTCAACCTCGTTTTCATTTCAGCTGAGTCGCCGAAGTTCCATAACCATCTGATATGCCTTTAAGTAACAACAATGGGCTTCCCCTGAACTGTACTATTAAGAACATCAACGCGACGATCACCATCCATCGTCTTTGACAACGTAGCATTTTTCCAGAACTCACACTGATGAGATATATAAGAAGGCACATCGTATGAGATCGCCTTGTAGATGCAAGATCTCTCAAGAAACTCCATGATCCCATGATAATCAGCCAGATATTCACACTCGTTCCAATTAGCAAGCATATTGTTGTTGCCGCTAACCTGAAGCTCATTATTATGCTCAGTAGCCTTCTTAGAATGAGATTTAGTAACTCTCCTCGGCTTAGACCTCTTTCAGCACGAGGATGACCGGAACCAGAGCAGGCACCCTCAACAGCAGGAACATTAGAAGCAGCAGGAGTTCCAGACAATCTACCTTCTGAAAAATAAGCACAACAACGTAAACCAAAGCAAACACGAGCATTAAAAAACACAAATTCGAAATTAGGAGTTCCAAACATTTTAACATCGTTAATTCCTTTTAGTTTAGATTTTAAGTACCTATACTTTTAGCATTTGAAAATCAATAAATTCGTCAGATTTTCTTTCAGACTTTTTGATGACCATTTAGCATTTAATTACTTGAACATATTACTATGTCTGCTTAAATCATAGACTCAGTCCTCATTTGAGATCACACAATTTATTAGGTAGTCAATTGAGCACATTATATTGAAGCTGTCCTCTATCACCTTGATGTACTTTTAATTTAATCGAACATGAAGGTTCTCACGGTGTTTCTAGCAACCCTGTCAGCAATGAGCTTCTACCTTAAACTTATACCTTTCGATTCAGAGAGCTTTGCTTGTCTCATTTTATTGTAGACTCCAAAAGAACGCATTTAGGTACCAGCCGCTAAAAACCCCATGCTTGAGCGAAAAGCCTATAATGATGGAATTATATGATGTATTTGGGAGTAATGGAATTCTAAGTCTGAATACCCTCCAGTAGATGTCCACATCTATCTAGATCAATCGGCACAACCCATACCACAGACAATTGAAGTGAAGTCCTACTAAATGATAGCTTCATTAACAGAATGATTTAAGTTCTGTAGACCTGAAACTCTGTCACTTCTCACCCTCGGATATAGATAACTTAAGGCATTCTGATCAGCATATTTGTGGATCACCTTTCTCGTTCAAATATGGAAAAGATTGGATGAATAGACATGTAATTCCAAATTGATATCCCTGATTCTTTGTTGTTGATGTGGTGCATCATCTTTATTTAGATACAAGATAACAAATACATAAGAATCCAACATTTTTTTTTAATATTCTGATGTTACCTTTTAAATTTTGCGAACATAAGTGAAAATTAAGATAAAATAAAATAAACAATTACAACTTTGATGATGATGCACCACTTTTACATTGAAGATGAATCACACAACAGTCTTAATCTCTTGTGTTGAAGTAGTCTCCTTCCGTTGTTGACACATAATCAAATCAATAATTGTCTGTGATACAGAATTGCACTTTTCAACCCGTTCATAGTAAGAACACCCCCTCCCCCCCTTTGGATACCTGACTGACCTAATGGTGCATTTTGGCCCAAGCAATAAAGGTTAATAGAAACTGATATGCATTCTAACAGAGTAAACTCACATTGTGGACTTACATGGTAATCCTTTACTAGAGTATAAATCGTAGTAGGGGAGACCTCAACCGTATGGAGATGTTCCTGAATGACTGTTTCTCAGTACATTCTCGGTGATAGTGAGGTGACTACCGTCAACCCCTGTAAATCTTTCCATGATTTCCTTGTCAAGATTATTTACTTTATGAATGTGTGATCATCTCATTCCAAAATTCAATCGTCAAAATTTATCAATTTATCATTAACTAATCATGCATTACTTACATTATACACAAAACGATTAACATGAAAGTTCAGTAATACAATCATTTCCCATTTTCACATAGCAACTTCTCATTTTCTGATTTTTCTGATTTTTATGGTTTTTCATTTTCCAATGTTTTTGTATTTTCTGGTGATGCCATTTTCTCAACTAATCTACGAAACAAGAAGCAAACTAACACAATCTTTTTAGTTTTTCATTTTAAAATGCATAACAGAAAATAAAATGATCATGCGGAATAGAAAATAAACTAGTTAATCATGCAAAACTATGGAACATGTAAATGAAATTGCACAAATGATATAGTTTGGATGGTTACTTCAATAACTCTATAACATCCTAGGTAACACGTTCCCCGTAGCATGATATTGTCCGCTTTGCCCGTAGGCGCACGGATTTTTCTTAGCGACCAAACACGACGAGCACTTTCCCAGGAGGTCAACCATCCTGGTAGTGCTCTCGCCTGAGCACGCTTAACTGCAGAGTTCTCATGGGATCTGCTGCGCTTGTAGTCCCAAAACGCGTCATTCTGGAAAAGGTCTCCACACCCTTATAAGGCATGCTTCGTTCCCCTCTCCAACCGATGTGGGACGGATGTAACACGGATGTTACAATCCTCCCCCTAATGGGATACAACATCCTCGTTGTGCACGTTTGGTCCGGGGCCTGGCTCTGATACCATTTGTGATGCTCCTTCCAAAAATCTATGGTACGGATCATCAACAACAGGTCCATTACACGGTATAATACTATATGATGTTTTAAAATAAAGTTTTGCATTCATAAAAGATAATGTTTTACCAATGAAAAGTGTTTTACAAAGGTAACGTGCTTCTACGAATAGAAAGCATTAAAAAAAGTACGTGACACTAAAGTCATTACAAAATCATAATTCGAAAATAACATAAGTAACGAATGCAAAGTAAAAAGTTCCATGATTGAGACATCTCTAACAATGCCGCGGAAGTCTAACACAACAAGTCTAATACAGCGAGTCTAATACAGTGGAAGCAAATTCGTCTAAGCACCTGAGAAATAACATGCTTTAAAATGTCAACACGAATGTTGATGAGCTATAGTTTTATTGTAATCAATAACATAATGTAGACCACGAGATTTCGTATTCAAAACAATATGAAAAGTATATGCTTAATCGTGTGCACTTGGTAACTAACTTAACAAAGTAAAATATATCACCTCCTAAAAGTACACTTGGCGAGTGCGTTAAAATAGATGAAGTATTAAACACCCGTTAAATGCTAGCGCGACTAGCCCGAGTGGGGATGTCAAACCCTATGGATCCATATCTAAGATTCGCGCTCACCGGTTCATAAACCAATGAGTAAACATTACCGAGCTAAGGGGAAAATTTGTGCCGTTATGTCACCCACACATATATAAAGTTTAAGTACTCGTGTCTAGTATGTTAAAACATAAAAAGTGTATGTATCCTCAGTCCCAAAAATAGTTAAAGTAAAAAGGAAGCTATAACTCACAGTGGATGCACGGTAAAGTTTATACGAAAATGTAAGCAAGTAGTAAGTCGGTCCAAACAAGTAAGTAGGTCGATCCAAAAGGTCCTCAACCTAAGTCAATGGTTGCTAAGTCAGTAAATTGTCCCACAAAGTTTTAAAGTAAGTAAGTTAAGTCTTAAGTATCATCATTATCATCATATGTAAAAGATAAAGTAAGTTTTCAACAAGAATAGAGGTCGAAACGAAGAGCTGAATTCGAACAGCAGCTACGAATCTACACAAACTGAAATGACGCGCGGCCAGTGGACAAGGCTCTGTTTGTGAGTACTCTTACCGCTGTCCAAAAATCAGACCTCAACTCAATGTCGTTTGATCGTGGCGTTGGTCAAACCGTGAGTGAAATGTCCCGTTCTTATTGATTAAAAACGTTCCATATTAATTGATTTCGTTGCGAGGTTTTGACCTCTATATGAGACGTTTTTCAAAGACTTCATTCATTTTAAAACAAACCATAACCTTTATTTCATCAATAAAGGTTTAAAAAGCTTTACGTAGATTATCACATAATGATAATCTAAAATATCCTGTTTACACACGACCATTACATAATGGTTTACAATACAAATATGTTACAACAAAATAAGTTTCTTGAATGCAGTTTTTACACAATATCATACAAGCATGGACTCCAAATCTCGTCCTTATTTAAGTATGCGACAGCGGAAGCTCTTAATAATCACCTGAGAATAAACATGCTTAAAACGTCAACAAAAATGTTGGTGAGTTATAGGTTTAACCCATATATATCAAATCATAATAATAGACCACAAGATTTCAGATTTCAATACACATCCCATACATAGAGATAAAAATCATTCATATGGTGAACACCTGGTAACCGACATTAACAAGATGCATATATAAGAATATCCCCATCATTCCGGGACACCCTTCGGATATGATATAAATTTCGAAGTACTAAAGCATCCGGTACTTTGGATGGGGCTTGTTGGGCCCGATAGATCTATCTTTAGGATTCGCGTCAATTAGGGTGTCTGTTCCCTAATTCTTAGATTACCAGACTTAATAAAAAGGGGCATATTCGATTTCGATAATTCAACCATAGAATGTAGTTTCACGTACTTGTGTCTATTTTGTAAATCATTTATAAAACCTGCATGTATTCTCATCCCAAAAATATTAGATTTTAAAAGTGGGACTATAACTCACTTTCACAGATTTTTACTTCGTCGAGAAGTAAGACTTGGCCACTGTTGATTCACGAACCTATAACAATATATACATATATATTAAAGTATGTTCAAAATATATTTACAACACTTTTAATATATTTTGATATTTTAAGTTTATTAAGTCAGCTGTCCTCGTTAGTAACCTACAACTAGTTGTCCACAGGTACAGAAATAAATCGATAAATATTATCTTGAATCAATCCACGACCCAGTGTATACGTATCTCAGTATTGATCACAACTCAAACTATATATATTTTGGAATCAACCTCAACCCTGTATAGCTAACTCCAACATTCACATATAGAGTGTCTATGGTTGTTCCGAAATATATATAGATGTGTCGACATGATAGGTCGAAACATTGTATACGTGTCTATGGTATCTCAAGATTACATAATATACAATACAAGTTGATTAAGTTATGGTTGGAATAGATTTGTTACCAATTTTCACGTAGCTAAAATGAGAAAAATTATCCAATCTTGTTTTACCCATAACTTCTTCATTTTAAATCTGTTTTGAGTGAATCAAATTGCTATGGTTTCATATTGAACTCTATTTTATGAATCTAAACAGAAAAAGTATAGGTTTATAGTCGGAAAAATAAGTTACAAGTCGTTTTTGTAAAGGTAGTCATTTCAGTCGAAAGAACGACGTCTAGATGACCATTTTAGAAAACATACTTCCACTTTGAGTTTAACCATAATTTTCGGATATAGTTTCATGTTCATAATAAAAATCATTTTCTCAGAATAACAACTTTTAAATCAAAGTTTATCATAGTTTTTAATTAACTAACCCAAAACAGCCCGCGGTGTTACTACGACGGCGTAAATCCGGTTTTACGGTGTTTTTCGTGTTTCCAGGTTTTAAATCATTAAGTTAGCATATCATATAGATATAGAACATGTGTTTAGTTAATTTTAAAAGTCAAGTTAGAAGGATTAATTTTTGTTTGCGAACAAGTTTAGAATTAACTAAACTATGTTCTAGTGATTACGAGTTTAAACCTTCGAATAAGATAGTTTTATATATATGAATCGAATGATGTTATGAACATCATTACTACCTCAAGTTTAGTAGGTAAACCTACTGGAAGTGACAAGAAATGATCTAGCTTCAAAGGATCTTGGATGGCTTGAAAGTTCTTGAAGTAGGATCATGACACAAAAACAAGTTCAAGTAAGATTTTTACTCGAATTAAGATAGTTTATAGTTATAGAAATTGAATCAAAGTTTGAATATGAATATTATCTTGAATAAGAAAGATAACCTACTGTATATAACAAAGGTTTCTTGATCTTAGATGATTACTTGGAATGGATTAGAAAGCTTGGAAGTAAATTAGTAAACTTGAAGGGATTTTTGAAGTGTTCTTGAAGTGTTCTTCCTATGATGATTATAGCTTGATTCTTGAAGTGATTTTTGATGAAGATGATGATTAACTACTGGAAAAATACGTTCATAATAGTGTGTGTGTGTTGAGAGAGAATTAGAAAGAGAATTGGAAGTGAAATGGAGTGAATGATGAGTGATAATTGGTGAGTGGTGAGTGGGGTTAAAAGGAGTTCTAGTTAGTTGACTAGCTCATGGTAGAAGTTAAAATTGATTAGTCATACATGACATAATCAAGAGTGGAATCCCATGCTAGTTCCTATTGGTATATACCCATAGTAAGTACGTTTTAAAGCTGTGTATAATACGGGTAAGAATACGACTAGAATTCTTGATGAAAGAAAAGAATGGGAAAGTAACTGTAACCATTTTCATTAAGTATGAGTGTTTTGATATATGTCTTGAAGTCTTCCAAAAGTATTTTAATACATCTAAATACACTACATGTATATACATGTTAACTGAGTCGTTAAGTCATCGTTAGTCGTTACATGTAAGTGTTGTTTTGAAACCTTTAAGTTAACGATCTCAATTAATGTTGTTAACCCATTATTTATTATATCTAATGAGATGTTAAATTATTATATTATTATGATATTATGATATATTAATATATCTTAATATGATATATATACATTTAAATGTCGTTACAACGATAATCGTTACATATATGTCTCGTTTCGAAATTCTTAAGTTAGTAGTCTTGTTTATATGTATATAACTCATTGTTAATATACTTATGGAGATACTTACTTATCATAATCTCATGTTAACCATATGTATATCCATATATATATCGTCATGTCATTTTTACAAGTTTTAACGTTCGTGAATCGCCGGTCAACTTGGGTGGTCAATTGTCTATATGAAACATATTTCAATTAATCAAGTCTTAACAAGTTTGATTGCTTAACATGTTGGAAACATTTAATCATGTAAATATCAATCTCAATTAATATATATAAACATGAAAAAGTTCGGGTCACTACAGTACCTACCCGTTAAATAAATTTCGTCCCGAAATTTTAAGCTGTTGAAGGTGTTGACGAATCTTCTGGAAATAGATGCGGGTATTTCTTCTTCATCTGATCTTCACGCTCCCAGGTGAACTCGGGTCCTCTACGAGCATTCCATCGAACCTTTACAATTGGTATCTTGTTTTGCTTAAGTCTTTTAACCTCACGATCCATTATTTCGACGGGTTCTTCGATGAATTGGAGTTTTTCGTTGATTTGGATTTCATCTAACGGAATAGTGAGATCTTCTTTAGCAAAACATTTCTTCAAATTCGAGACGTGGAAAGTGTTATGTACAGCCGCGAGTTGTTGAGGTAACTCAAGTCGGTAAGCTACTGGTCCGACACGATCAATAATCTTGAATGGTCCAATATACCTTGGATTTAATTTCCCTCGTTTACCAAATCAAACAACGCCTTTCCAAGGTGCAACTTTAAGCATGACCATCTCTCTAATTTCAAATTCTATATCTTTTCTTTTAATGTCAGCGTAGCTCTTTTGTCGACTTTGGGCGGTTTTCAACCGTTGTTGAATTTGGATGATCTTCTCGGTAGTTTCTTGTATAATCTCCGGACCCGTAATCTGTCTATCCCCCACTTCACTCCAACAAATTGGAGACCTGCACTTTCTACCATAAAGTGCTTCAAACGGCGCCATCTCAATGCTTGAATGGTAGCTGTTGTTGTAGGAAAATTCTGCTAACGGTAGATGTCGATCCCAACTGTTTCCGAAATCACTAACACATGCTCGTAGCATGTCTTCAAGCGTTTGTATCGTCCTTTCACTCTGCCCATCAGTTTGTGGATGATAGGCAGTACTCATGTCTAGACGAGTTCCTAATGCTTGCTGTAATGTCTGCCAGAATCTTGAAATAAATCTGCCATCCCTATCAGAGATAATAGAGATTGGTATTCCATGTCTGGAGACGACTTCCTTCAAATACAGTCGTGCTAACTTCCCCATCTTGTCATCTTCTCTTATTGGCAGGAAGTGTGCTGATTTGGTGAGACGATCAACTATTACCCAAATAGTATCAAAACCACTTGCAGTCCTTGGCAATTTAGTGATGAAATCCATGGTAATGTTTTCCCATTTCCATTCTGGGATTTCGGGTTGTTGAAGTAGACCTGATGGTTTTTGATGCTCAGCTTTGACTTTAGAACACGTCAAACATTCTCCTACGTATTTAGCAACATCGGCTTTCATACCCGGCCACCAAAAATGTTTCTTGAGATCCTTGTACATCTTCCCCGTTCCAGGATGTATTGAGTATCTGGTTTTATGAGCTTCTCTAAGTACCATTTCTCTCATATCTCCAAATTTTGGTACGCAAATCCTTTCAGCCCTATACCGGGTTCCGTCTTCCCGAATATTATGATGCTTCTCCGATCCTTTGGGTATTTCATCCTTTATATTTCCCTCTTTTGAAACTCCTTGTTGCGCCTCCTTTATTTGAGTAGTAAGGTTATTATGAATCATTATATTCATAGATTTTACTCGAATGGGTTCTCTGTCCTTCCTGCTCAAGGCATCGGCTACCACATTTGCCTTTCCCGGGTGGTAACGAATCTCAATGTCATAATCATTCAATAATTCAATCCACCTACGCTGCCTCATATTCAGTTGTTTCTGATTAAATATGTGTTGAAGACTTTTGTGGTCGGTATATATAATACTTTTGACCCCATATAAGTAGTGTCTCCAAGTCTTTAATGCAAAAACAACCGCGCCTAATTCCAAATCATGCGTCGTATAATTTTGTTCGTGAATCTTCAATTGTCTAGACGCATAAGCAATCACCTTCGTTCGTTGCATTAATACCCAACCGAGACCTTTCTTTGATGCGTCACAATAAATCACAAAATCATCATTCCCTTCAGGCAATGACAATATAGGTGCCGTAGTTAGCTTTTTCTTCAATAACTGAAACGCTTTCTCTTGTTCATCATTCCATTCAAATTTCTTCCCTTTATGCGTTAATGCAGTCAAGGGTTTTGCTATTCTGGAAATGTCTTGGATGAACCTTCTGTAGTAACCAGCTAGTCCTAAAAACTGGCGTATGTGTTTTGGAGTTTTCAGGGTTTCCCACTTTTCAACAGTTTCTATCTTTGCCGGATCCACCTTAGTACCTTCTTTGTTCACTATGTGACCGAGGAATTGAACTTCTTCCAACCAAAATGCACACTTTGAAAACTTAGCGTACAATTCTTCCTTCCTCAATACTTCTAACACCTTTCTCAAATGTTCACCGTGTTCTTGGTCATTCTTTGAGTAAATAAGTATGTCATCAATGAAAACAATGACAAACTTGTCAAGGTATGGTCCACACACTCGGTTCATAAGGTCCATGAACACAGCTGGTGCATTAGTTAAACCAAATGGCATGACCATAAACTCGTAATGACCGTAACGTGTTCTGAAAGCAGTCTTTGGAATATCATCTTCTTTCACCCGCATTTGATGATACCCGAAACGTAAGTCAATCTTTGAATAAACAGACGAGCCTTGTAGTTGATCAAATAAGTCGTCGATTCTCGGTAGTGGGTAGCGGTTCTTGATGGTAAGTTTGTTCAACTCTCGGTAGTCGATACACAACCTGAATGTACCATCTTTCTTCTTGACAAACAAAACAGGAGCTCCTCACGGTGATGTGCTTGGTCGAATGAAACCACGCTCTAAAAGTTCTTGTAATTGGCTTTGCTGTTCTTTCATCTCGCTGGGTGCGAGTCTGTAAGGAGCACGAGCTATTGGTGCAGCTCCTGGTACAAGATCTATTTGAAATTCAACGGATCGATGTGGGGGTAATCCCGGTAATTCTTTCGGAAATACATCGGGAAATTCTTTTGCGACGGGAACATCATTGATGCTCTTTTCTTCAGTTTGTACTTTCTCGACGTGTGCTAGAACAGCATAGCAACCTTTTCTTATTAGTTTTTGTGCCTTCTAATTACTAATAAGATGTAGCTTCGTGTTGCCCTTTTCTCCGTACACCATTAAGGGTTTTCCTTTTTCTCGTATAATGCGAATTGCATTTTTGTAACAAACGATCTCTGCTTTCACTTCTTTCAACCAGTTCATACCGATTATCACATCAAAACTCCCTAACTCTACTGGTATCAAATCAATCTTAAATGTTTCGCTAACCAGTTTAATTTCTTGATTCCGACATATATTATCTGCTGAAATTAATTTACCATTTGCTAATTCGAGTAAAAATTTACTATCCAAAGGCGTCAATGGACAACTTAATTTAGCACAAAAATCTCTACTCATATAGCTTCTATCCGCACCCGAATCAAATAAAACGTAAGCAAATTTATTGTCAATAAGAAACGTACCTGTAACAAGCTCCGGGTCTTCCTGTGCCTCTGCTGCATTAATATTGAAAAACTCTTCCGCGGCCTTGTCCATTCTTGTTCTCCTGGTTTGGGCAATTTCTAATGATGTGGCCCGGTTTTCCACATTTATAACAAACTACATTGGCATAACTTGCTCCGTCACTACTTGCTCCGCCATTACTCGTTCCAACACCATTTGTTCCTTTCGTTCTATTAACCCCTGGTCCGTAGACCTCACACTTCGCCGTGCTATGACCATTTCTTTTACACTTGTTGCAAAATTTGGTGCAGAACCCCGAGTGATACTTTTCACACCTTTGGCATAGCTGCTTCTGATTGTTGTTGTTGTTGAGGTTATTATTGTTATTGAGATGATTGTTGTAGTTGCTGCTGTTGTTGTTGTTTTTGTTGTTGTTGTTGTTGTTGTTGTTGTTATTGGGCCGTTTGTTGTAGTTTCGATTGATGTTGTGATTGCTGGGATAATTGTTGCGATTATTGTTGTAATTGCTGTTGTTGTTGTATTGGTGATTCTTATCACCGTTTTCCTCCCACTTTCTTTTGACTTGCTTCACATTGGTCTCTTCAACAGTCTGTTCTTTAATTCTTTCTTCAATCTGGTTCACTAGTTTGTGAGCCATTCTACATGCCTGTTGTATGGAGGCGGGCACGTGTGAACTTATATCTTCTTGGATTCTTTCCGGTAATCCTTTCACAAATGCGTCGATCTTCTCTTCCTCATCTTCGAATGCTCCCGGACACAATAGGCACAATTCTGTGAATCGTCTTTCGTACGTGGTAATATCAAATCCTTGGGTTCGTAACCCTCTAAGTTCTGTCTTGAGCTTATTGACCTCGGTTCTGGGACGGTACTTCTCGTTCATCAAGTGCTTGAATGCTGACCACGGTAGTGCGTACGCATCATCTTGTCCCACTTGCTCTAGATAGGTATTCCACCATGTTAACGCAGAACCTGTGAAGGTATGCGTAGCGTACTTTACTTTATCCTCTTTAGTACACTTACTTATGGCAAACACCGATTCGACCTTCTCGGTCCACCGTTTCAATCCGATCGGTCCTTCGGTTCCATCAAATTCCAAAGGTTTGCAGGCAGTGAATTCTTTGTAGGTGCATCCTACACGATTTCCTGTACTGCTAGATCCAAGGTTATTGTTGGTATGTAACGCAGCCTGTACTGCGACTATGTTTGAAGCTAGAAAAGTACGGAATTCCTCTTCATTCATATTCACGGTGTGTCGAGTAGTCGGTGCCATTTCCTTCAAAATAGTCAAATGGAACAAGTTAATCATACAGAATATTAAGAGTAGTTAATAGTATTTCGTAGCATAATATGAACTCATTTATAAAAGCTTTTTCTTCATATTAGCGTTTTATAAGTTTAAATTCGGGTAGTACCTACCCGTTAAGTTCATACTTAGTAGCTAATATACAATTCAACTACTACAATTCTATATGAAAAACTGATTATAATAATATTTCGCGTTCAAACTTTTATACAATATTTTACAAACTTACAATACCGCTTATTTTACATAAAGCATGAAATATAGCACACAATAACTTTGATACAAGATAGTTGTGAAGATAATTCTAGCTAGTACACAAGTCGTTCAGCAAAGGCAATAAAGACACGTAATTCATACGTCCAGAAACAAGTCATGCATTCTGGTTTTACTAGGACTACTTCCCATCCTTGGTCTTGTGGAACATAACCGTTATGGCCGTTGATAAGACAGCGTGTTGTAACGTCGTCAAAGGGACGAGGGTTACGTAATGTCCAACAGTCCCGTAACAATCTAAAAACCTCATTTCTTACCCCAATTACCGACTCCGTCACTTGTGGGAACGTTTTGTTTAATAGTTGTAGGCCGATGTTCTTGTTCTCACTTTGGTGAGAAGTGAACATTACTAATCCTTAAGCATAACATGCTTCTTTATGTTGCATGTTAGCCGCTTTTTCTAAATCACGAAGTCCAATATTCGGATATATTGAGTCAAAATAATTTCTTAACCCATTGCGTAAAATAGCATTTGGGTTCCCCGCAATATATGCGTCAAAGTAAACACATCGTAACTTATGGATTTCCCAATGTGATATCCCCCATCTTTCGAACGAAAGCCTTTTATAAACCAAGACATTCTTGGAACGTTCTTCGAATGTCTTACAAACTGATCTCGCCTTAAATAGTTGTGCCGAAGAATTCTGACCGACTCTAGACAAGATTTCATCAATCATGTCTCCGGGTAGGTCTCTTAAAATATTGGGTTGTCTATCCATTTTGTGTTTTTATACTGTAAAATAGACAAGAGTTAGATTCATAAAAAAAAAATACTTATAAAAACAAGCAATTTTTACATATATCATAAAGCATAAGCACACTATATTACATATATTACACCACACGAATACAACTATCTTATTCCGACTCGCTTGTTTCGTCTTCTTCGGTTTTGGTTCGTTTTGCCAAGTTTCTAGGGATATATGATGTTCCCCTAATACGAGCCGTAATTTTCCACATTGGTTTAGAAAAACCTGGTGGTTTAGAGGTTCCCGGGTCATTGTTACAACTTAAGGACTTCGGGGGTTGACAATACATATAAAGTTCATCGGGGTTGGAATTAGGTTTCTCTATTTTTATGCCCTTTCACTTATTATTTTCTTTTGCCTTTTTAAATTCAGTTGGGGTAATTTCTATAACATCATCGGAATTCTCGTCAGAATCCGATTCATCGGAGAATTGGTAATCCTCCCAATATTTTGCTTCCTTAGCGGAAACACCATTGACCATAGTTAACCTTGGTCGGTTGGTTGAGGATTTTCTTTTACTTAACCGTTTTATTATTTCCCCCACCGGTTCTATTTCTTCATCCGGTTCCGATTCTTCTTCCGGTTCCGATTCTTCTTCTGGTTCCTCTTCGGGAACTTGTGAATCAGTCCACGAATCATTCCAATTTACATTTGACTCTTCATTATTATAAGGTGAGTCAATGGGACTTGTTCTAGAGGTAGACATCTATCACATAATATCAAACGCGTTAAGAGATTAATATATCACATAATATTCACATGTTAAAAATATATAGTTTCCAACAAAATTTGTTAAGCAATCATTTTTCAAGTAAACACGGTCGAAGTCCAGACTCACTAATGCATCCTAACAAACTCGATAAGACACACTAATGCAAAATTCTGGTTCTCTAAGACCAACGCTCGGATACCAACTGAAATGTCCCGTTCTTATTGATTAAAAACGTTCCATATTAATTGATTTCGTTGCGAGGTTTTGACCTCTATATGAGACGTTTTTCAAAGACTTCATTCATTTTAAAACAAACCATAACCTTTATTTCATCAATAAAGGTTTAAAAAGCTTTATGTAGATTATCACATAATGATAATCTAAAATATCCTGTTTACACACGACCATTACATAATGGTTTACAATACAAATATGTTACAACAAAATAAGTTTCTTGAATGCAGTTTTTACACAATATCATACAAGCATGGACTCCAAATCTCGTCCTTATTTAAGTATGCGACAGCGGAAGCTCTTAATAATCACCTGAGAATAAACATGCTTAAAACGTCAACAAAAATGTTGGTGAGTTATAGGTTTAACCTATATATATCAAATCATAATAATAGACCACAAGATTTCAGATTTCAATACACATCCCATACATAGAGATAAAAATCATTCATATGGTGAACACCTGGTAACCGACATTAACAAGATGCATATATAAGAATATCCCCATCATTCCGGGACACCCTTCGGATATGATATAAATTTCGAAGTACTAAAGCATCCGGTACTTTGGATGGGGCTTGTTGGGCCCGATAGATCTATCTTTAGGATTCGCGTCAATTAGGGTGTCTGTTCCCTAATTCTTAGATTACCAGACTTAATAAAAAGGGGCATATTCGATTTCAATAATTCAACCATAGAATGTAGTTTCACGTACTTGTGTCTATTTTGTAAATCATTTATAAAACCTGCATGTATTCTCATCCCAAAAATATTAGATTTTAAAAGTGGGACTATAACTCACTTTCACAGATTTTTACTTCGTCGAGAAGTAAGACTTGGCCACTGTTGATTCACGAACCTATAACAATATATACATATATATTAAAGTATGTTCAAAATATATTTACAACACTTTTAATATATTTTGATGTTTTAAGTTTATTAAGTCAGCTGTCCTCGTTAGTAACCTACAACTAGTTGTCCACAGTTAGATGTACAGAAATAAATCGATAAATATTATCTTGAATCAATCCACGACCCAGTGTATACGTATCTCAGTATTGATCACAACTCAAACTATATATATTTTGGAATCAACCTCAACCCTGTATAGCTAACTCCAACATTCACATATAGAGTGTCTATGGTTGTTCCGAAATATATATAGATGTGTCGACATGATAGGTCGAAACATTGTATACGTGTCTATGGTATCTCAAGATTACATAATATACAATACTAGTTGATTAAGTTATGGTTGGAATAGATTTGTTACCAATTTTCACGTAGCTAAAATGAGAAAAATTATCCAATCTTGTTTTACCCATAACTTCTTCATTTTAAATCCGTTTTGAGTGAATCAAATTGCTATGGTTTCATATTGAACTCTATTTTATGAATCTAAACAGAAAAAGTATAGGTTTATAGTCGGAAAAATAAGTTACAAGTCGTTTTTGTAAAGGTAGTCATTTCAGTCGAAAGAACGACGTCTAGATGACCATTTTAGAAAACATACTTCCACTTTGAGTTTAACCATAATTTTTGGATATAGTTTCATGTTCATAATAAAAATCATTTTATCAGAATAACAACTTTTAAATCAAAGTTTATCATAGTTTTTAATTAACTAACCCAAAACAGCCCGCGGTGTTACTACGACGGCGTAAAT
The DNA here is from genome assembly GCF_046630445.1 of Rutidosis leptorrhynchoides. Taxonomy (NCBI): domain Eukaryota; kingdom Viridiplantae; phylum Streptophyta; class Magnoliopsida; order Asterales; family Asteraceae; genus Rutidosis; species Rutidosis leptorrhynchoides. The sequence goes on from NC_092340.1 coordinate 324,611,532, forward strand.
CCGGTTTTACGGTGTTTTTCGTGTTTCCAGGTTTTAAATCATTAAGTTAGCATATCATATAGATATAGAACATGTGTTTAATTAATTTTAAAAGTCAAGTTAGAAGGATTAACTTTTGTTTGCGAACAAGTTTAGAATTAACTAAACTATGTTCTAGTGATTACGAGTTTAAACCTTCGAATAAGATAGTTTTATATATATGAATCGAATGATGTTATGAACATCATTACTACCTAAAGTTTAGTAGGTAAACCTACTGGAAGTGACAAGAAATGATCTAGCTTCAAAGGATCTTGGATGGCTTAAAAGTTCTTGAAGTAGGATCATGACACAAAAACAAGTTCAAGTAAGATTTTTACTCGAATTAAGATAGTTTATAGTTATAGAAATTGAATCAAAGTTTGAATATGAATATTACCTTGAATAAGAAAGATAACCTACTGTATATAACAAAGGTTTCTTGATCTTAGATGATTACTTGGAATGGATTAGAAAGCTTGGAAGTAAATTAGTAAACTTGAAGGGATTTTTGAAGTGTTCTTGAAGTGTTCTTCCTATGATGATTATAGCTTGATTCTTGAAGTGATTTTTGATGAAGATGATGATTAACTACTGGAAAAATACGTTCATAATAGTGTGTGTGTGTGTTGAGAGAGAATTAGAAAGAGAATTGGAAGTGAAATGGAGTGAATGATGAGTGATAATTGGTGAGTGGTGAGTGGGGTTAAAAGGAGTTCTAGTTAGTTGACTAGCTCATGGTAGAAGTTAAAATTGATTAGTCATACATGACATAATCAAGAGTGGAATCCCATGCTAGTTCCTATTGGTATATACCCATATTAAGTACGTTTTAAAGCTGTGTATAATACGGGTAAGAATACGACTAGAATTCTTGATGAAAGAAAAGAATGGGAAAGTAACTGTAACCATTTTCGTTAAGTATGAGTGTTTTGATATATGTCTTGAAGTCTTCCAAAAGTATTTTAATACATCTAAATACACTACATGTATATACATTTTAACTGAGTCGTTAAGTCATCGTTAGTCGTTACATGTAAGTGTTGTTTTGAAACCTTTAAGTTAACGATCTCAATTAATGTTGTTAACCCATTTTTTATTATATCTAATGAGATGTTAAATTATTATATTATCATGATATTATGATATATTAATATATCTTAATATGATATATATACATTTAAATGTCGTTACAACGATAATCATTACATATATGTCTCGTTTCGAAATCCTTAAGTTAGTAGTCTTGTTTATATGTATATAACTCATTGTTAATATACTTATGGAGATACTTACTTATCATAATATCATGTTAACCATATGTATATCCATATATATATATATCGTCATGTCATTTTTACAAGTTTTAACGTTCGTGAATCGCTGTCAACTTGGGTGGTCAATTGTCTATATGAAACATATTTCAATTAATCAAATCTTAACAAGTTTGATTGCTTAACATGTTGGAAACATTTAATCATGTAAATATCAATCTCAATTAATATATATAAACATGGAAAAGTTCGGGTCACTACAGTGAGTGGGTCAGAATTTTCAGCACATCGTAAGAAAAATATAGTGTTTTGTCGGATACGTAATTCACAAACCGTGCAACGGATTGCGATGAGGCCTATATGAAAAATCATCTACACAACCTGAGGAATCCAAATCTTAAACTTCTTGAACCTCCAGGTGTGCTGTTTTGATCAGAATGGGCCGATCGAGTTGTTGTGAACGTTTAGACACTTTTCGACTCAAGTAAGGTGCACTTTTATTGCATGTAAGCAATATAGCTTCACCCTTTTTTGGTGTCTAAAGCTCTCATGTTGAAAAAGATTGCATCTTTATTACATGGATGTAGTAAAGCTTTAACCTTTATAGTAATCAAAGCTTCCACGTTCAACAAGATTGCATCTTTACTACGTAGGACTAGAAAAGCTTCAACCTTCTTAGTGTTTCAAGCTTCTAAGTTTACAAAGGTTGCACCTTTATCGGGTTCGGTCGGGTTCGGTCCATGCTTGACATCAAAGAAGGGGGATTTAAGGATCAACTAAGTTTAACTCTCCAGTCCGGAGTACCCTGAATAACCCCCTGCGAGATGAGGATCTTAGCGGGGGTGGTTAAACATAGACCTACCATCGGTGGGTAGTCCGATCGGCAATGGCTCGCACTGGGTTATAGGGTTTTTGTTCATAGAACGTTACCTGTATGTCAAGAGTGTCTAGTAAAATGCTTTAAGTCCGGTAGCGCGGGTACAATAGCGCTATTTTAGATAGCGTGGATGGTCCGTACGTGTATACTTAAAATAGTATGTGTGTAAGTTCTCCAAAAACAAATCCCTTGCTTTATGGTTCGAGTCTGTTATTTATAGGGTGATCCTTTTTGTCTTCTATTGCCACGTAATAATGTTAGCAAGATCGTGGCCTGCAAAGAGTACTTTCGTGAGTGAGCTGGTCCGACAAAAGTAAAAGGTGTTTTGTCGGATCTGACTCTTGTCTGCCATACACCCCCTGCTAGCTACAACATCACCTGACATGCATACGGTCACTACTACGCTGACGAAGAAACATCGCGGCTTAGTGATTATGGCACTTATCATTTTAGCGCGCATCATGCTTGGCCCACCTAGTGATAATGCTTGATGCGCTACACGAGCTAATCGGGTATGTGTATCTTTAAGTCCCCCCAGTTCAATGTTATGCGCAAGAATGGCGCATGATGTTGAACTCAACTTATGGCCACCGCCTGCTTATCTTGCGATTTCTATCCTTGCTCTTCTCTTATTAAAATAATGCTTTTGTCCTGCTGCATTAAACGCAAGGTATTTTTGGCGACGCTTGTCATCCTGCTACAGTGACTGCTCTGTCACTTCAGATGCCATTTGTTACCTCGTACATCATGCTTCGCTACTTTTCGACACGTGGCAGCATCTCCGCCATAGGTTTTTTAACCGCCCCTTTTCAACTGACGTCTTTCGTGTTTTTACTCCCCTATAAATACCTCATTATCTCCTCTCCACATTTTTACTCTTCTTTGCTTCCATCGATCTTGCGCAACTCTTCTTCGATTCACTTCTCGTTGATCCTTTAGTTTCGACTTTAATTTCTTCAGGTTAGCACACGTTTAGTTTCTTTTACTTACAGTATTTTTGACTATATTGTTAATAGATGGCATCTTCTTCTTCTACTGGTGAGCCCCGAACTGCGAAGTTATTAGGTCCATAATGACAACGCGAAAGATCACGCTGTTGGTAGATTGGTACCCGCCGTTGTCTGATTTAAATCCCATAGCGCCTCTACTAATCAGTGCGTGGATGACGTTATTGATGGTAAGGTCACCATGTATCGGCAAGTCATGCTGGAAGGGAACATGCGATACCCTTCTACCCCTTTTTTCATGGAGGTTTTTTGCCATTTCAACATCGGTATCGGCCAGCTGCACCCGTATAGCGCGTGTCGTGTTACCCTTTTTGAGATGATTTGTCACCATTACCAGTTCCCTCCGTCTCTGGATTTATTTAAAAACGTATTTTCCTACCGTAAAAACCCACAAAGTTGGTACTCCTTTATTGATCGGATTAACTTTGTCAAGCGCCTGAAAGCTGGGGTGCGCAAGAAGTGGAAGAACTCGTTCTTCTTCATCGATGATTCTTTTATCTGTCGCTTACAGAAATATTTGCGCATGGCATACGGAAGCTACAGTCGCGCAGCTAAACGTCAGACCTCCCCTTTCCCCAGAAGATCAGCGGAGACTTGAGCATTTTTATATCCGCGAACTTCCCCTTCGTCAGTATAGCAGTGATATATTGCGGGTTGCTAACTTATGTCCCCATCCGCCCACCCCGCCAGTTATCAAAGATGCCGATGATAATGGTAGGTGGTAGATGGGCTCTAATTTTATACTTGTCTCCTTACCATGGCTTCTGTTCTAACTTATCTTTTTTGAATTTCCAGAGATGGGTCTAGACAGGCTCCTTGCGTCCCGTGACATCGAGGGTGTCTATACCGAGACACCCGGGACGGAGAAAGAGGGTGAGCAATGCTCGAGCGCTGACCCTAATGTTCAAGGTGACAGTCTTGGTGGCACTAGCGGCTCTGGTGGTGCCGAACTGCATGTGGGATCCGAGAGACCCAAGGTGACTGAGGCCCCAACTGAAAGTGGGCACAAGCGTAAGCACGAGAAGAAGGCAAAAGGTAGTTTCATTTTTGCCTTAGTTATGAATACTCGCGCTACTAATTATGTTACTAATTGATTTTCTGTTTAGTTGCAGAGGCGCGCTTGCAGTTTTATGGTATGAACGACCTGCTGTCAATACCAGAGAAGACCATGACTTCTCAATTTAACTACTTGGAGGGTATCAAACTCCCCAATTACTTTACGCACCTATCACCCGAGGCAGTGTGGCACTTCGATGTTCAACTAACTATGTTGAACTACATGCATTCTCAATTTTGTCTAAAAGAGGCAAAAGCTCATTTGGACGGTGCCGGTTCTTCTACACCGGGTGCACTAACTGCTGAACAGATGCATGACCGCATTATGCATCTGAACTCAGATCTTGAGCAGTCAGAAAAGGCGCACGAGGAGGCAGTTAGCACTTCATCTGCATTAGCCGCTAAAAAGGTGTCTTTAACTCCTTAGGTTAAGAGATTAACCGAAAAGGTTAACACTCTTGAGTCTGAAAAGAGCTCCCTGGAAGAAAAGTGTGAAGATTTGACCAATCGTTTAACTACTTGCAAGGTTAGGTGTCAATTTGAGACCTTAAAGAAGGGTCTCCCCGCGCTTGTTACTCGCGCTTGCGATTTCAAATATGTGAGCGATCTTCTTGTCGACATCATTCTCGCTTTCAAGGATGAGGAGAAGCTTACTTTTTGGAAGAAGATCCAGCCTCACATTCAACCTTCCGAGGCTTTGGATGCTATCATCACAAAGGAAGTTTGTAGCGTAAAGGAGCAAGGAGGTAGCGCCAACGCTGATGAACATCATGGTCCCCTCATTGGTAGCTTTGTCTAATGACCCTACAGCTGATGCCCACCGCTTGTTGAACGATCAGTTGTAATTTGTTTTTTCCTTTATGTATGTAATGACTTTCTCGAAAATGGAATACTTCTTTTTGTTTATCTTTTTCGTAATTGCCGCTTATGTTGCAATGCGCTCAATTTTACGGGTGCGTGTGAATGTTAAATATTGGGAAAATTTGATCATTGTTAATCATAGGCGATACACGTGCGCTAGGTATAACTCTATTCTTCGCAATTTGCGCGCTTTCGTCCGAGTGACGATTGCTAAGTATTTGTATGACCAGACATATGGGTTTTGTATTTACAGTTTGATCGTGCGCGTAAGATCGTTCATTAACACATTTCTTTTTGGCTAAGTAACTATTAATTCTAATCATTATTATACTCAAGGCATGTCAACACTTAGCTTATCACATATATTATTGTGCACACAATATATGCTTAAATTAAACGTCCGTATGTGCGCATCGGGAGTCTTTTAAGTGCACCAACACTTAGGATTGAGGTCTGGCGCGACCAACGCCGTCATTTGTAGTCATGACTTGCAGATCTCAAGTTCTGCTCGGGTAGGTCAGGTCAACCCAATGACGCTTAACTGTCTGGTTATAATAAACTTGCTTATCGCCAAACAAGCTTCTGCCACACGGGTTCCAGAGAAAGCAACCCTTCAAAGGCAGGAGTGCACTGCCTAAAAGATTGTGCGCACCATTTTTAGGTTATAGAGATACTTTACATATAATGGTACAAAGGTTTTAGCAGACAGTAACTTGAAGGCAATAATTAAACATAGATAAACTTGCGCGCAAAGCGCTTAAGTGACATTGTTTCATCAGTATAGACTTTTAAACATGCGCTTAAACAATGTGCGCTATAGAAACTTCCAAACATTTTGATTAATGAAACATTCAAACAACCATCTGGATCACAACCGTACTACCACGATCTCTCCCTCAGCAACTCATCCTTGTGTTCCTTGTATTCGTAGTCAACGCTGACAATTTCGTCTCCCTCGTCATTTCCAGCTCCTGAAGAGCCAGCCCCATCTTTCTTTGCCTTTGTCGCGGCTTAAATACTTCGGATCTGTGGATACCAGTCAAAGTGTTACAAATCAACGAATGCACGAGTATGTGTGCAAACGCACTCTAATATGCGTCTTATGTTTTGGATTATGTAAGATTCTGCTCATTTTAATGCGGTAAGCGCGCAGACTGGTTACACGCTTATTGTGTTACATCTGACAAAGTATTTAAGTGCGGATTCTGCCTTTGTGTGCTTGCGCGTAATCTTTAATTTTAATTTTTAAAGTAATTAGTTATGTATGCACGTGTACCTGCCGAAGTCGATAGTCCTCCGCTGTTACTTTGGACTCAAGCGTGGCTTTCCTTAGAGGGGTAGGTAGCACTATAGCACCTTGAGAAATGTTGGCGGTGATGGCAAAGTGTGATAGTGCCGGTTGTCCAAGGATAGCGTCGTATTTCGATTCCGCGCGTATCACTTTGAAGTCAGCCACCAACGTGTGCGCCTTCTCCTTGTCATGATCATCTCGCAAGGTCAACGCTGCCCTAAGTATTCCCTTTGACCAAGCAGGGTCCCCACTTATTACTCTGAACTGTTGCTTCACTTCTCTTATGTTGCGCTTCATTGCGTAGGAAAAGGTTGTCGAAGTAGTGAAAGAACATGACGTTGACACAGCTGCCGGAGTCGATAAGAATTTTGTCAATGTGTTGGATGAATTTAGGCAAATAAGCCTCCACAACCAGTGGGATACATTTCCTTTCGTAGATAGGCTCGCGTGGGAGGTGCGCCTTCAGTGTCTCGTATGGCAGCAACGGTTCTTTCTCGATTTCCTTCCTCCTTTCCCATGAAAAGACGTAGATAACCTTGTCCTTCTTGACTCCTTCGTTCTCCTTCTTGCACCCGCTTGATTCATCCTTTCCTAGCTTTAAGTGTTTCAGTTCTCCGCGCTTGATGTGATGCCCCGTACAAAATTAACGTGTATGGATCATCAACAACAGGTCCATTACACGGTTACAATACTATATGCTGTTTTAAAACAAGTTTGCATTCATGGAAAGATAATGTTTTACAAAAGATAGCGTGCTTCTACGAATAGAAAGCATTAACATAAGTACGTGACACAAAGGTCATTACAAAGCCATTGTTCAAAAGTAACATAAGTTATGAATGCAAAGTAAAAGTTTCGTAATTGAGACATCTCTAAGCATTGCAGCGGAAGTCTAACACCGAGAGTCTAATACATCGGAAGCAACAAACGTCTAAGCACCTGAGAAATAACATGCTTTAAAATGTCAACACGAATGTTGGTGAGCTATAGTTTAATTGTAACAGTAATGTAATGTAGGCCACGAGATTTCGTATTCAAAACAGTATGAAAAGTATATGCTTAACCATGGGCACTTGGTAACTAACTTAACGTAAATATCACCCCCTAAAAGTACACTTGGCGAGTGCATAAGCTTACGAAGTATTAAACACCCGTTAAATGCTAGCGCGACTAGCCCGAGTGGGGATGTCAAACCCTATGGATCCATATCTAAGATTCGCGTTCACCGGTTCAAAAACCAATGACTAAACGTTACCGAGCTAAGGGGAAAGTTTATGCTGTTATATCACCCACACATATATAAAGTTTAAGTACTCGTGCCTAGTAAGTAAAACATAAAAAGCGCATGTATTCTCAGTCCCAAAAATAGTTGAAGTAAAAAGGGAGCTATAACTCACAGTGAAAGTGCGGTAAAAGTCGATACGAGGTAAGTAAGCAAGTAAGTCGGTCCGAATGGTCCTCAACTTAAGTCAAAAGTTACTAAGTCAGTAAATCATCCCAAAGGGTTTAAAAGTACGTAAATCAAATCTTAAGTATCATCATCATCATCATCGCACGTAAAAAGTAAAGTAAGTTTTCAATCAAGAATAGAGATCAAAACAAACTCTGAATTCGTTCAGCTTCTACGACCTCTATACAAACTGAAATGACTTGAGACCAGTGGCCAAGGCTCCGTATGTGAGTCCTCTAACCGCTGTCCAATTCTCAGAACCTAACTCGATGTCGTTTGACCGTGGCGACGGTTCAAGCGCAAGTAGGTCAGAATTTTCAGCACGTCGTTACAAGGGCGTAGTGACTTTCGGGAGGCTATAAATCCTAAACCGTATATCGGATTTAGGTGAGTCTTAAACAAAAAGTCATCTACTCGAACCGAACTATCTGAAAATAAACTTTTCCAGAAGCTCAGGAGTCTGATCAGACCCTGAAAAACTGAAAACATGTGCTCCGGTGGGTTTCTTGGTGTTTGATGCTCATCACGGTTCTCATCCATGATGCGTATAAGCCTCAAGTGTACAACTCTTGATGTTTTAGCATCGATTTAACCAAGGTTTAACCTTCAAGACACAAAGTCAAGACTAAGAAATAAAATACAACTCATGTGAGAGTTTGAGCAAGATGATGAACCAAAGTTACATCAATTTCTTAGTTTCAACACAAGTACAAGTTCTATTAAGCTATAAACTTTGAATCAAACTAAATAAGCAAGACCTTAAGCTATAGAACTTAGATCTTAACTAAATATTTAAGACCTTAGACTAAAAAGTCTAGATCTCATGTTCTTGGTGAAACCCTAAGTCATAACACTTAGACTTTCAACTTTTACACAACCACAAGTTACAAAACTTAGATCTTGTAAAGTAAAGTGACCATAAGCTAATGAGCTTTTATTTAGACAAAGTAGAAGACCATAAGTTACACAACTTAGATTAAACACAAAGATGAAACCCTAAGCTAAAGAGCTTGGATTCTTAACAATACTTATGAGATATCAAGCTAGTAAGCTTGTATCTTTTGCTTAATGAAAACACAAGTCACAAATCTAAAGTACAACAATTTAAAGAAGATCATAAGTTAATAAACCTTGATCTTAACTAAATTTTTGTAGAAATCTCAAGCTAGTAAGCTTGCATTTTAAACTTTCTTGAAGATCCATAAAGTAAAGTGTTGGATCTACAAGTTACATGAATATCAGAAACATGGGTTTTGATCTTTTAACATAATTAAAGAGATCTTAAGTTAATAACTTAGATCTAACAAGATTATGAAGATTCAAAGCTAAAAAGCTTGAATCCTTCATGTCTTTGAAAACTTTTCAAAACAAAGTTTGAATCAACATAAGTTATGAAGATTAAAGTTACAAAACTTGAATCTTTATTCATGATGATGATGATTTATGAATTAAAGTAAGAAAAGAAAGAAAAAGAAGCCAAGAACTTACAAGTTCTTCAAGTATTTGAGAGAAAACTCTAGAGTGAGAAAGTAGAGAGAAGTGTGTGTTTTGAATGAAATGAAATGAGAGAATGAAGTGAAGTATGTGCATTTAACAAGGAAAGAAAAAGAAAAAAATAAATAAATAATGGTGATGGTGGGGTGGTGGCCGACGGTTGGGGAGGCAAGGGAGGGGTGGACCACTTTGGCATCATGTGGTGGTGGCATGATGTGGTCCATGGTGGTGGTGCAAATTGGGTAGCATGCAAGTTACTTGTCTCATTAATTACTTGGGCTAATTATTAATTACATGGGCTAATTAATCCACTAATTAGTCCACTTAGGTTGAGTAGGTTGGGCATGGAAGTCCACTAAGGTGTTAAGTCCAATAAGGCTACTAGTGAGCATTAGTAAACACTAAGCGTAATTAATAAACCATTAAGCCAAGTAATTGTCATAAATAAATAACAATTATGTTTACGTAGTCATAACATTCCAATTATGACAAAAGTTTAACGTTTACCAAGTACGTAGCTCGTTTTAAACAATAAGTGATACCAACGGTCATAAATGCAATCAAGGATCTTGTTAAGTAACTAAGTGCTTAAAAACACGTTGTAAGGCATTAACGAAAGTAATTAACATAATTAATGATCCCAGAATATAATCTAAATCAGTACACAAAAATACGCAGTTTCGTGAAAGTAATAAATATAATTAAAAGTCGAAAAAGTCGGGTTGTTACATTACCCACCTGTTAAAGAAAATTTCGTCTCAAAATTTAAGCTGAGGTAGACGGTAGAGTCAAGAAAAGGTGAGGATACTTCTGAATCATTTGATTCTCTCGTTCTCAAGTAAACTTAGGTCCTCGTTTAGCATTCTAATGGACTCGGGCAATTGGAATCTTGTTGTGCTTTAAAGTTTTGATCTCACGGTCCATGATTTTAACAGGTTCTTCCACGAAGTGGAGTTTGTCATCAATATTAAGCTCCTCTAGTGGTATGACAAGTTCTAGTTCTGCAAGACACTTCTTTAGATTTGATACGTGAAAGGTAGGATGAACGGAGCTCAATTGAGTTGGAAGATCCAAATGGTAAGGAACGGGTCCAATACGCTCCAAGATTTCAAAAGTAGTAATATATCGCGGATTTAACTTTCCACGCTTTCCGAAACAGATTACACCTTTCCAAGGTGCGACTTTCAACATCACGCGGTCACCCACTTGGAATTCGGAATCTTTACGTTTAAGGTTGACATAGCTCTTTTGACGGTCACGGGCCGTCTTGAGCCTTGCTTGAATTTGAACAATCTTCTCGGTTGTTTCATGGATTAACTCATTTTCGGTGATTTGATTTTCACCTACTTATTCCCAACAAATAGGAGAACGGCATTTGCGGCCATACAATGCTTCGAAAGGTGCGGCATTAATACTCGAATGATAGCTGTTTTTGTAAGAAAATTCGGCTAGCGGTAAATGCTTCTCCCAAGCTTTTCCAAAATCAATAACACAAGCATGCAACATGTCCTCAAAGGTTTGAATCGTGTGTTCGCTTTGTCCGTCGGTCTGCTGGTGATATGCGGTACTCATGTCGAGATGTGTTCCCAAGACTTCTTGCAAGGAACGCCAAAATCTAGAGGCGAAACGGGCATCTCGATCTGAAATAATCGATAAGGGCACACCATGAAGAGATACAATTTCCTTTATGTATAATTGGGCGAGTTTTTCCAACGTATCAGTTTCTTTCATGGCTAGGAAGTGAGCAGATTTGGTAAGACGGTCAATGATAACCCAGATGGTATCATATCCGCCCACCGTCTTTGGTAGTTTCGTAATGAAGTCCATCGTTATCCTTTCCCACTTCCACTGCGGGATTTCTGGTTGCTGAATTAACCCAGATGGCCTTTGATGTCCGGCCTTAACATTCGAACAAGTCAAACATTTCCCAACATAAATAGCAACGTCCTTCTTAAGATTTGGCCACCAATACTGTTCCTTGATATCGTGGTACATCTTACCGGCTCCTGGATGAATCGAATATCTTGACTTGTGGGCTTCGTCTAGAATGAGGCTTCGTAAATCCCCATAACTAGGCACCCAAATCCTTCTGGCAAAATATCGGAGTCCAGTCTCCTTGACTTCGAATCGATAGACGAGAATGTTCAAGTGCTCATGAGAAATATTCTCCTCCTTGAGAGCCTCATCTTGAGCTACGCGGATCTGGCTATTGAGATTCGTGTGAATAGTGATGTTCAAGGCTCGGACACGAAGAGGTACCATTCTCTCTTTTCGGCTCAAGGCATCAGCTACAACATTTGACTTTCCGGGATGATAACGTAGTTCACAATCATAGTCGTTCAATGTTTCAATCCACCGTCGTTGTCTCATGTTCAGTTGTTTCTGATCAAAAATGTGTTAGAGGCTTTTGTGGTCGGTGAAGATGGTACTCTTGGTTCCATAAAGATAGTGTCTCCACAATTTGAGTGCAAAGACAACATCACCAAGTTTGAGATCATGAGTCGTGTAGTTTCGCTCGTGAATCAGCAATAACCTTTGTTCGTTGCATCAATACACAACCAAAACCATGTTTTGAGGCATCACAATACACAACGAAGTCGTCACTGCCTTCGGAAAGGGACAAGATAGGAGCGGTGGTTAATTTCTGCTTCAGGGTTTGAAATGCCGACTTTTGTTCGGTTGCCCAAATGAACTTCTTCCCTTTGTGGGTCAATGCGGTTAATGGTCGTGCAATCAGAGAGAAACCTTCAATGAATCTTCGGTAATAACCGGCGAGGCCTAAAAATTGGCGAATATGAGTAGGTGTGGTGGGGGTTTCCCACTTGCTGATGGCTTCAATCTTTTCGGAATCGACTTTGATACCTTGATCGCTTACAACATGAACCAGAAATTGAACTTCCTTCAACCAAAATTCACACTTGGAGAATTTGGCATAGAGTTGCTCTTGTCTCAAAAGTTCAAGCACAAGTCGAAGATGTTGCTCATGTTCTTCTTCTCTCTTGGAATAGATTAGGATATCATCTATGAAGACGATAATGAACTTATCTATGTACGACTTGCATACGCGATTCATGAGATCCATAAACACGGCAGGTGCGTTGGTCAAATCGAATGGCATCACCAAAAACTCATAGTGACCATAACGAGTTAAGAATGCAGTCTTAAGTACATCGCTCTCCTTCACCCTCTACTTGTAATAACCTGATCGCAAATCGATCTTAGAGTAAACACTTGATCCTCGTAGCTGATCGAAAAGATTGTCAATCCTGGGGAGGGGGAACCGGTTCTTGATTGTCAACTTGTTAAGTTCGCGGTAATCAATACACATGCGGAAAGATCCGTCCTTCTTCTTCAAGAACAAAACAGGCGCGCCCCAAGGCGATGAACTTGGTTGGATGAATCCACGGTCTAGCAGTTATTGTAGTTGACTCTGCAACTCTTACATTTCAGAAGGTGCGAGTCGATAAGGTGCGCGAGCTACAGGTGCTGCTCCTGGTACTAGATCAATCTGAAACTCTACTGATCTCGGTGGGGGTAATCCTGGCAATTCTTCTGGAAAGACGTCGGGAAATTCGTTCACAATTCGTACATCATGTGACGCCCCATACAAAATCATCATGTACGGTTCTTCAACAACAGGATCATTACAAGGTCAAACATTATATGCTGTTTGAAAACCAGTTTTGCATTCATGAAAATATAACGTTTTACAAAATATAACGTGTTTCCTATGAATAAAAGCGTTAACATAAGTATGTTACCCAAAGGTCGTTACAAGCCATTGTTTGAAAAATAACATAAGTTAAGAATGCAAAATAAAAGTTCCATGTTTGAGATATCTCTAAGTAATGCAGTGGAAATCTAACACATCAGGACCGTAACAGCAAGTCTATAACACCAAGACAGCAAGTATAACAGTAGAAGCAAGAACGTCTAAGCACCTGAGAAATACACGCTTGAAAGTCAATACGAATGTTGGTGAGCTATAGTTTGTTTGTAATCAGTAACGTAATGTAGACCACGAGATTTCAGTGCTTCAAACAGCGTTTCAAAACAGTATGATAAAGTATATGCTTAACCGTGGGCACCTGGTAACTAGACTTAACGTATTGTATATCACCCTCTAAAAGTGCACTTAGTGAGTGCGTTTGTCCTTGATGAAAGGACCCATTCATATACATTATAAACGATTCACAATAGTTGATTACATCACGAGGTATTTGACCTCTATATGATACGTTTTACAAACATTGCATTCGTTTTTAAAAAGAAAACTTTCTTTATATCGAAAGTTGACAGCATGCATACCATTTCATATTATATCAAACTATCAATGACTTAATAATAATCTTGTTGAACTCGACAACTCAAATGCAACGTCTTTTAAAATATGCCATGAATGACTCCAAGTAATATCCTTAAAATGAGCTAATGCACAGCGGAAGATTTCCTTAATACCTGAGAATAAACATGCTTTAAAGTGTCAATCAAAAGGTTGGTGAGTTCATTAGTTTATCATAATAGATCATTTCCATGATTTTAATAGACCACAAGATTTCCTTTTCATTTCAAGGTGAAGGTCTGCTCACTGCTATAAAATTCATTCATATGGATTGAACACCTGGTAACCGACATTAACAAGAAGCATATAAGAATATCCCCATCATTTCGGGACATCCTTCGGACATGATAAAAAAAAACTCGAAGTACTAAAGCATCCGCAGCAACGGATGGGGTTTGTTAGGCCCAATAGATATATCTTTAGGATTCGCGTCAATTAGTAGACTGGTTTACTAATTCTTAGGCTACCAAGAAAAAAGGGGCATATTCGGCTTCGATCATTCAACCATAGAATGTAGTTTCAATTACTTGTGTCTATTTCGTCAAAATTTATAAAAGCGCATGTATTCTCAGTCCTAAAAATATATATTGTAAAAGCATTTAAAAGGGGAGTAATGAAACTCACGATACTGTATTTTGTAGTAAAAAATACATATGACGAAACTGAACAATGCAAGGTTGGCCTCAGATTCACGAACCTATATCATTTGTGTATTCATTAATACATATAATCGTAATCGAACAATTTCGTATATTATAACTTTATATATTATTTATTTAATTTGTTTATATATTTGAAAATGATTATTATTTATATAGTTATATATATATATATATATATATATATATATATATATATATATATATATATATATATATATATATATATATATATATATAACTATATTTTAAAAATACTTAATTTGTTTTATATGAATATTTATATAAAAATTGTTAATATAATATATTCATACTTATATCTAATATTACTTATGTGTATATTTTTATATACTTAATAATATAGTAATTAAAAATTGTATTTGGTAATATTAATAATAACATTACTTATAATAATAATTATAATAGAAATCATAGTAATAATAATAGCGACATTAATAATAATACTTGTAACAATATTGATTTTTCTGTTTATGATAGTCATGATACTGATTTTTGTATTTACATAATAATATTCGTGATAATAATATTACTTATGTCAACATTAACACTTCTGTTATTTATAAAAAGATATTAATACTAATATTAATGATGATAATACTAAATTCTTATTGTTTTTATAACAGTAATATTAATGATAACCATAATCATAATAATGATAATAATACTTAAAATGATAAATTAATAATAATAATAATAACATTAATAATACTTACAATGATAATAATAACAATTGTTATAATATCTATAACTATGATAATAATAATAATTATTATAATTCTTATAATAACAATAATAATAATAATAACAACAATAATAATAATTATAGTAATAACAATAATAAAAATAATAATAATAATAATAATAATAATAATAATAATAATAATAATAATAATAATAATAATAATAATAATAATAAAAAAATTAGAAACTACCTCAAATGAAATGAGTTCCAAAAAAATAAATAGCTGCCCATGCCTGGACTCGAAACCTTGACCTCCCGCTAACCCGACCAACACTTAAACCATCACGATGCAGCTTACATTTCTGATTATTATTGAAATCCATATATATTTATCTCGTATATATATATTTCTGTTTACATTCTTCTCATCCTTCTTTATTTTTAGGATTGATCAAAAATCGTAATCCAAACATAATAAAAATTTGGTGTTGTTTTAAAAGACTAAACTGAAACAGAATCAATTAGTTGTGATTGTTTAAATTAAATAAAAAAATATAACAACGACAGACCATGAAGAACATGTTTTAACTCCATTGGTGATTTTGAATTTGGGGCTGTTATATGCCACGACTTCTACATGAAAAGGGTTCATAATCCATCCTAGAAACTTTCTGAAACTTCAATTGATCCTAAAACATTGACTAGAATTCAAATTTTTCGATGAACACAATCGTTGACTTTTGAAAAATTAAGTTTGACTTCAAAATTCTGATAGAATTGGAAAAATTGGAATCTGTAACTTTACAGATTGATGGAGTACAAGATTTCTAATAAAACTGCATTAACAAAATTTTTAGTTCGATTCGTTTTCTGGGTTTTGGATAATTGAACCAAGAACAGGGGACTGACGGGTTTCTTAGGTTTTTCTTTTGGAAATTTCAATTTGATAATGACTGTAAGGGTTTTAATTGACAACGATAATAAAAGAACTGAATGTGTTAATCAAATTCATTGAATAATTCGCTTATTATACAGTTAATTTGGTCGACAGCTTTAAATTAGAAACATAAAAAGAAAATAAAAAAAAATAAAAAATAACGTACGATTCCTAATCAAATTTGTTGTATCTGTGATTGGGTTTCTTGATTGGTACGAATAAGAATCAATTTAACACAGATGAAAATGATGTGCAACTGAATACAATTTCCTTTCTGCATTTATTTATATTTAATCATAATTATATATATATATATATATATATATATATATATATATATATATATATATATATATATATATATATTATATGTATTTATATATACCTGTTTATATTTTTGATGATATATATGTAGTTCATAAATTTATTATTGTTAATGTTATAAATATTAATACTAATAATAAAACTAATAATAATGCTCTTGAAATACTAATAATAATACTAATTATAATAATATTAGTATTAATAATATATCAATTTATTTATATATGTCCATTTTCATGTTAATAATACTAATTAGATGTTATAAAAAAATAATAATATTACTATAACAACTATAATTTAATTATAATTAAACTTATTATATTAAATATTATTATTACATATTATTGATTATGTAGTATATATATTCACACTAAATACTTAATACATAAACATGGATTATATATATATATATATATATATATATATATATATATATATATATATATATATATATATATATATATATATATATATATATATATATATATATATATATATATATATATATATATTCATTTTGATAACAACTTAATAATTCTAAATATTATTTTGCATTTTCTAATTCTTAATTGATTAAAGTGTATTTTATTAATTTAAATTATTATATATACCATTATATATATATATATATATATATATATATATATAAACATATACTTATATATATACACGCTTATTTATATATCTATATATATTTATTTGTAACTAATTGTTCGTGAATCGTCGAAAATGGTCGAAGGTTAAAATAAATACATGGACAAAGTTTAAAATTTTGAGATTCAACTATACAGACTTTGCTTATCGTGTCAAAATCATATAAGAATTTAAGTTTAAATTTGATCAGAAATTTTCGGGTCGTCACAGTACCTACCCGTTAAAGAAATTTCGTCCCGAAATTTGATTGGGATGGTCATGACTGACAATAAGTATGTTTTTATGATGCATACAAGCTAGAAATTAAAGTTTTTATCATCAGTGAGTAATATGGATAAAACAATTCATTTTATGTGAAGAGTATGAGTGAAGCTATCACGAAAGAGTGAAATGAGTAGATGCATGTTTGTCTTAAACGGTGACGTAGTCATGGTTGATTTTCAGAATTTAATGAATTTAGAGGAAATCTTTAAAATCTGAATAAGATCTGATTTCCCCGGGATTAAGGAAATTAGGATCTCTCTAATTAAATGCAGAACTCTGCCTTGATTTCTTTATTGGTTATTTCACTGTAAATTAACTTCTTCCATTCCATTATCTTTACCACTCCTATACTCAATTCCTAAATTCAAAAGATTGTGAAAATGCTTAATCCAGTTCTGATTCTTGTCCTTATTCTTACTATCGTAACAATCATTCTCCTTTTCCAACTACCACTGGAGGAATTTGTTTTCTTCTACTTCGCTCTTGGGGTTATAACGTTTTTAATTCTCCCGTGTCTTTATGTTGCAATAAACATTGATATATACGGTTTGTAATTTATGTGTTGTTATCGGGCTTTATATTCTCCCTTATATTTCGGAGCTCTTTGCCTTTTTATTCTCTTTTCGACTCTAAGTACAACTAATAATGGTCCAGAATTCGTAGGTATGTGATTTCGAAATGAACCTAGTTAATGTTCTAAAATTGAAATTGTAATGGCACGGTCTTGATTTGTCAAATTACCAGAATATCCAAAAAAGACCGAATCATCAAGAAAATATTTTCTTGATATCTTTGGAAGTTAAATAGAATACAAGAGTCATGTATCATGGCACATGATGACAATAGGGTCTGTGAATCATCACGTTTCATTAGAAACTCAGCATGACTTACTGTAATATAATCACGTTGATCAAGTGTCATTATATTATACTAACTCATGCTTCAGTTCCTAACACTACTTCAAAAAGATTCTTATTTTAAACTCGAAGGTTTCAGAATTTAGAAACTAAAATAGTTTCTTTTATGATGTAACACGAATAGCGCGAAAAGGTAAATGATTTCAGATAAGAATAATTATGGAAATATCTTCAGAAATATGGAGGATATTTATAATGAAAGATACGATGATATCTTAGAATTTCTAATATCAGAGGATGATGAAGAATATTATCCGCAGGGGTTTAGAGTCAGGAGCAAAGTATTCGTTAAGGAAGTCAGCAGATACTGAATCATTTGGATTCTTTGAAGTAAGGTTTAGTCTTTGTGATTTGTCCATAGCTTCCTTCATACTTTTCTCAATCCGTTTTCCAGTTCCAGACCTTCTCTTTCTCTGAGCTTTGCCAACACACCATCCTTTATCATCAAACTTTTTACTGTTAAGGTCGTTTATAGTTTTTGCTACTTCATCAGCATTTCGAGGATTAGTTCGCAGTTCGTGGTGTTTTTTAGAAACTTCACATTCGAAATATGTAAGTTATATGTAAATATATAACTGTTGAAGTAGAAACGTTGCGAGATTTCAAAATACTGATTGCTGATTCCCAGTAATTGGTATGGCAATTCTTGTTACAAGATGTGGATGAGTAAATGATGGGGTTTCAATGAATACATATAATGATATTTCGGAGAGACTTACGCCAAAGGGTAACGAAGTTGTTGGTACATCTGTTGATAATGTCGTGGAATATAAAAGGTTTTTCGATAACAAAAGGGTAATCGTATATATCAGGGTTATAATAAAGCCACTCCGGATAAAAAAAAATCGAAGTTGACTTGCTGAAGCTGTGAAAAAATTACCTACTTTGAAAAGGAATCGCAAAGTTATTTTTGCTAATAAATGCCAAAGAATCTGACGCGGATACGTGTTTAAACTTTTACTTTAGTTTTAAGAGTTTTTCAGGTACATAACTGTGGGTAACATGTGGTTGGATCATCATCTCGATTGTTCATTATTTGAAGTGTCTTCAGGAAATCTCAAAGGGTTTAAACACAGTATGTAATCATACGATGTTCTAGGAGTTTGAATGATACAAGTATTTTATGAATAGAAATATTGTTCTATAACAGTTTTGAAGTCAAAGTATAGCTTTGAAAGATGTGGGAATCTAAGAGTGGTGATACCGGTTATATCTCGAATTGAATTTTGAGGTTTCAAAATCAGAATATGTAGCTGGGTTTAAATGAGTATGGTTGTTTTGATTTCAATAAACAAATGTATATAGTTGTGAAAGTAGGGAGTATAGTGGATGATTTGCTGAATCGGAATCGAAGTATGTAACATATTAATTGTGAATTTATATATCTCTCGGGTATTACCTACCCGTTAAAAATTTTCACAATTAATATTTTGTACAAAAGAATTTTATTACAGTACTTATGAAAATATATATGTATGTATATTTTCTTCAGATGTAGTATAGATTTAATGAGTTAATATTAAATTAAACTCATTTGATTTACGGTGGAACTGGAATTGAATAATCCCTAAAATTATATAACTTTTATGAAGTATTTCTTCAATTAAATTGAAATTATGAATCAATACTTCGTTATTTGTTGATGCATGATGTTGGTGTTCGTGGAATTCTTGTGAACTTTGCAAGATATGAATAATGTTTTCTAGAAAGTTTTGAGTATATCGAAAGTGTAAAATAAAACATGTAATTGAATAATACACTTGAATTATTATGAAACGAGATTCATTGAGTTGGAACAAAGATTGAGGTTAACGATAGTTAAGTCGTTAATCGAAGGATTATAGCATATTAGTAATATGAATTTAACTGAGCAGTATCGACCCATTTTCAATTCATACATAATAGCTTAGTACGAAAAGATTTATGAAGGTTTCAAAATTTATATATATAAGATATACATATAGACTCTTCAGAGGAATTGAGTTAATACTTCATAATTCATTGATACAATATAATCGTTGTTGATTCGTAATAATGTCCACGGTGATTCTTGAACTGGCAGAGCTTGTGCTGTTATAGGTACTGCTAGTGCTGATGATGCTGACGGTACTGTTGATGCTGTTGGTAAAACAAGTCTAGTTTGTAAATCACGCACCATTCTTGTCAGGATTTCTATTCTTCCTTTTATCATTTTGGTTCATTTATCTTATTTAGGGTTTGGGCTAGAATAGATAATTTCTAAGACTTCAGAGATTACATAATCGCCGCAGAGTGTTTCTCCAATGAAGTTATGAATCAATACTTCATCGTTTGTTGTTGTTGGTATTCCTTGGTGTCTACAGAGCGTATGACATTGGTGCTCGTGGGACAGATTGTAAAGTTGAGGTTTACAACGTAGTTATGGTTGGGGGTGGTAATGGTACTGTTGGCGTTGATGATGGTGGTACTGGTTATGCTGCTGTGCTGCTGCTGGTGTTTGTAACCTTTGCACCATATTCTCCAAAGCCAATACCCGAGTGCGAAGCTCGTTGACTTCTTCTATTACACCGGGGTGATCGGTGGTTCGGACGAGTGGGTGAATAAGATCTAGAATGTGATATAGTTTATAATCGTGCCGAGATACTCTGGAAATGAGAGAGAAAATGGTGTCTCGAATAGGTTCACCGGTAAGTGCTTCAGGTTCTTCGCCAAGAGGGCAATGTGGTGGATGGAAGGGATCACCTTCTTCTTGTCTCCAATGATTGAGAAGGCTACGAACCCATCCCAAATTCATCCAGAATAGATGATGGCTGATTGGTTGATCCATTCCAGTCACACTGCTTTCGGAGCTTGAGTGGGATTCCATTTCGGAATCCGAGTGACTTGTACTAATGACGAATTCCATTTCGTACGATTGAATAAAGGATTTTTTGATATGAAATGATTTTCCGACTATCGTGTGGTATTCTAATTATATAGAATATCTATATATATAGAGCAAAATATTTTCGTAGATTACGGAGGAATTTACAGAATATGTCAGGCAAAGTTTACAGTAACAGACACAATTCATATCTTAGCGTACCCGTTACTGTAAACTTTGCCTGATATATTCCGTAAATTCCTCCGTATTCTACGAAATCTTTTGTTCTATATATATTTAGATATTCTATGTAATTAGAATACCATACGATAGCCGAAAATCATTTAATATCGAAAAATCCTTTACTCAATCGTACGAAATGGAACTCGCCACTAGTTCAAGTTCTTCGGTATCCGACAGCTATTCTGACATGGATGTTCAGCTAAGCTCTGGAAGCAGCGTCACCAGAATGAATCAACCAATCAGCCATCCCCAATTCATCTGATGGGTTCGTAGCTTACTTAATCATTGGAGACAAGAAGAAGGCGATCCCTTCCATCCACCACATTGCCCTCTTGGCGAAGAACCTGAAGCACTTACCGGCCAACCTATCCGAAACACCATTTTCAGCCTCATTTCCAGGGTAGCTCGTCAAGATTATATTCTATCCACAATTCTAAACCTTATTCATCCACCTCATTCCGACCGACAATCATCCCGGAATAATGGAAGAAGTCAACGAGCTTCACGCTCGAGTAATCAATTTGGAGAATACGGTGCAAAACTTACCAGCTTCAGCAACATCACCAGCACCAGTAGTACCACCAACAACAACATCCACATCATACGCCTCAACATCACAATCTATACCTCAAGCATAATCATCAATCTACATGACGTTCTGCATCATTTATCTTCGTTCGACATGGCGATTATGTAATCTCTAATGTTTTATAGATTATATATTCTTATTCTAACGGTAAACGAAATGAGTTTAATACTATATTAACTCATTAAATCCATGGTTACATCTGAAGAAAATATATATGTAAGTATATTTTCATAAAGACTGTAATTAAAAATTCTCTTGTACAAACTGTTAATTATGAAAATATTTTAACGGATAGGTAATACCCGAGGAATATTTAGATTTCACATTAATAAGTTACACTGTACATTCTTCAAACCTGAATCGACAGTCAATTACTATCCTACTTACATCCATAGATATACGAATCCATTCACCACAGAATAACCATTTTCAGAATCCAACAAGTGGCATAATGAGGAAAACATTTGACAAAATAAAATTTGTTAGAAACAAACAAATTAACTATGAGAAATTTTGTTAAGAATCCGCGCTAACAAAATCCTAGCTAACTGTTAATTCCTTATTACATTTTATTTATCGCAATTTATTTATCGCAATTTATTTATCGCAAATTTAATTCTCGCAATTTTATTTATCGTCATTTAATTTATGTTATTTATTTTATGCACTTTAAATATCGTCGGGACACATATACAATGTTTTGACATATCATATCGACGCATCTATATATATTATTTGGAATGACCATAGACACTCTATATGCGGTAATGATCGAGTTAGCTATACAGGGTTGAGGTTGATTCTACAATAATATATATACTTTGAGTTGTGATCGAGTCTGAGACATGTATACAATGGGTCACGATATGTATTAATTAATTCGAATATCATATATAACTGTGGACTACTAACTATGGACTACCAACATTAGACAATTAAAATAAATTAAAATACTGATTATAACATATGAAACTAAACAATTCTTCAAGTTTGCCACTTGATTTCATCTTAAACCTCATCTGTATCTTGACGATTACAACCTGCGTTTAAACCTTTCATGATTCTTGAAAACACCTCAATCGAGAGGATGAACCCACTGCACTTCATATACGGGAGAAAAGATTGATGCATATAGTTATGCACCTGAAAACACTCGGAACCTGAGTAAATGTTTAACACGTATCTGTGATAGCTCCTTTGGCATTGTTATTACCAAAAATAACATTGAAATTCTTTTTCAAATTAGCCAATTTTGTCACAGCTCCAACAAATCAACTTCAATTTTTCATTCCAATGAACCTTATTATAAAGATTACCCCTTCATCATCGTTACCGGAGAACCATTTATATCCCATCACATTAGCAGTAAACTTACCAGTAACTTCACTGATCTTTAACTTTCTGAAAAATAATTATCTTTATCGAAACCCTATCATGTGCTCATCTACATCTTGTAACGAGAATTGCCATACCATGTAGCGGGAATCAGCATTCAGTATTTTGAATCTCGCAACGTTTCTACATCAAGAGTTATATGAGTACATATAACATCTATCTCATGGACTTACATACTTCAATTATGAACTTCTGAATAAGCACCCAGTCTACGAAACAATACTCCAAATTTTGAATGAAAAAAAAAGCTGAATGAAGCAGCAGAAACTGTAGACAACTGTAAACGACTTTAACCGTAGAAAGTATGATGATAGAGAATAGTATGTTGGAAAATCTCAAAAGAAAACTTGGTACTGAAAAATGGTCTGAGCAAACCATAAAGGAGGCTGTGGACAAATCACAAAGACTAAACCTGTCTTCAAAGAATCAAAATGATTCAATATCTGCTGAAGTCATTAATGAATACCTTGCTCCTGACTCTACACTTTTACGGACAAATCTTCATCATCATCCATCGATATTAGAAACTCTAAGATATCATCGTATCTTTCATTATAAATATCCTCGATATTTCTGAAGATATATTCATAACTATTCTTATCTGAAATCATTTATCTTCTAACAATATCTGCGTTATATCATAAAGGACACTATTTTAGTTTCTAAATTCTGAATAATTCGAATTTAAAACATGAATGTTTTTGAAGTTGTGTTGAAAATTGAAGCATGAGTTAGTATAATATAATGACACTTGATCAACGTGATTATATTACAGTAAGTCATGCTGAGTTTCTAATGGAACGTGATGATTCACAGATCATAACGTCATCATGTGCCATGTTAAATGACTCTTACATTCTATCTAATCTAAAAACATATCAAGAACATATTTTCTTGATAGTTCTATCTTTTCTCTTGAATTCTGGTATTATAGCCAATCAAGATCGTGCTATTACAATTTATATCTTAAAACATTAGTCATGTTCATTCGAAATTTCATACCTACAAATTCCGAACACTTATTCGTTTGACTTAAAGTCGGGAAGATAAAACAAAAGGATGGAACTCCAAAATATAAAGGAAATGAAGAAGGTGGATTTATAGTGAAATATCCGACATAGCAATAAAAACAGTTTATTGCATTTAACCAAAGAAGATCCTATTTCCTTAATTACCGAAGAACCAAATCATATTATGAAGATTTTCTCTAAATTCCTTGATTTCCGGAAATCAACCATTACTACATCACCGGTTAAGACGAACCTGCATTTAATCCTTTCACTCTTTTGTAATAGCTTTACTCTTACTCTTCACATAAATGAATCGTTTTATCCATATTACTCACTAATGATAAAAACTCTAATTTCTAGCCCGTATGCGTCATGAAAACATACTTATTGTCAGCCATGACCATCTCTATCAAATTTCGGGATGAAATTTATTTAACGGGTAGGTACTGTGACGACCTGGAAATTTCCGACCAAATTTAAACTTAATCTTTATATGATTTCGACACGATAAGCAAAGTCAGTAATGTTGAGTCTCGAAAATTTTGGAACTACGTTCATATATTCAATTATCTTTGACTAATCAAGACGATTCACGAATAATTGTTTGTTATTAAATATGTATATATAAATGTAAGTATATGTATATTAAATTTAAATTATAAAA
This sequence comes from Rutidosis leptorrhynchoides, assembly GCF_046630445.1. NCBI lineage: Eukaryota > Viridiplantae > Streptophyta > Magnoliopsida > Asterales > Asteraceae > Rutidosis > Rutidosis leptorrhynchoides. The sequence continues at coordinate 324,636,403 of NC_092340.1, forward strand.
TATAATTTAAGCATTAGAATTAAATGTGTAAAATAGGATACAAAATAATTAAGTGTAAATTTAAAATGAGTTTATATATATATATATATATATATGATTTCTATATATAATCGATAATTATATATATATTGTATTATATTAAAATGTATAAATAATAAATAATAAATATATGATATTATATATACATTATATAATTATTAAATATTACATAATTAATAAATTGCAATATTAATATATCAAAAGTAATTACAAGTAAAATATAGTTATTATATTAATAATGTTATTATTACTTTCATTAGAAATAAATATTAATATTAATATAAATATTAGAATTATGAATATTATTATTTTAATCTAATACATGTAATTTGGTATATTAATGTTATTATTATTATTCTAAAATTCATTATTATTATTATAGTTAGAAAATAATACAATTTATTATTAATATCACTAATAATATTATTATTATTATCATTTTATCTTTTATTATTATGAAACTTATTAAATTCATTATCATTGTTATTATTATTATTATTACTTATTTATTCTTATTAATATTATTATTAATATTATTAGTATTTTGATTAATATTAATATAATTATAATTATTAATTATGAATATTATCTATATAAAATCGTAAAGTTAGATGTGGGAATCAGAATCCGTTTCAAGTTCCTTTTAACTTTTAGTAATTTTGGATTCCTGTATGAAATTGATAACAATCAACATAGTTAAAGAGTACGAATTCTGTTAGCCATCTATTCAATTTTATTTATATTATTATTTCTGTCCTTGTGAAAAATATTCTGTCGAGACTCATTTACAATAACAACAAATTCTGTTAGAAGTCCATTCCAGCTTTCATTTTTTTTGTATGTCTTCATTATTGTCTGATTTATTCCCTGTGAAGTACTTCTGCTATATAACGATCGACCTTCTTTGTCTTTGAGGAATCCATTCGTTTTCATCACCCTTAAACGCATTTAAATCACCACCCTACCATCATCTTCGTACAAACACAAAACGAGAACCCCCTTAAACTCATCACCCACGTTGTATTTTTTTTGTTATCATGGTTTCATGTTAAAACAACCCACTTGAAATCACCACACTCGTGTTTCTATTTCTTTGAAAACAACCAAAGTCACCACCTCACGGTCACCACCAAATGTTCTAAATCCATCAAGTATCAACCAATGAATTAAACCGAAATCTTCAAGCAACCCATCTCACTTCTTCTTCTCTCTTTTCCTCTCTCGCCCACTTGTATATTCTATGTATAAACCGCTACAAAACTCATTGTTGTGTTACTATTACAACTGCTATACTTGTTTCCTTTTCAGCCATATACAGCCATATACAGCCATCCAAACCACCAAAACAACCACCACTTCATCGTCACCATTACTGCTACTGTCGTCGATATAATTCATTAACTAAACCACCATTTTCTTTCATTTTTATGTCCAAAGACACCACTTACAACCTGCTGCTACGTTTTCTATTTTCCTTCTATTTCGAAACCACAACAACTAACTTCTATATTCGATTGTAGTAATCTTCTTTCTGTTCTACAGCTGCGTTCTTTTAATATTCATTCTCTTCTTAAAATAACGATGAGTGTTGGTGCTTTAATAATGATGAAGAAAGGTGGGTAATGAGGAAACATAAAAGATGTAACGATGAAATGGTTTAGGGACACCGTTTAGAATTTTGGCAACATGATTAAATGGAATCAAATTTTTACAGCTCATTTTGTCAAAAGTTATATAAAGATGAACCAAGTGGAAGGTTATGGTAGACCATAATGGGTCACACAATACCGTTTCTTTTAATGATTACGGGAATCATAAGGAATACAACGAAAACTGGATATAGGCGTATTGGGTTGTTGCTTTCATTTAATTGAACTGTCGAACTTGGGCCGAAGGATAACTAGTTTTCAGATTAGGCTGAAGCAACAATAAGATATATGATAAAGATGAATTGATGAGGGAGAAGAAAATAAGAGACATGGATTAAATAAGTTTAGGCTGCGTTTACATCAGAAAAACAACAACAGCGCAGATGGTTAGGCTTGTGTGTGGTTAGCGAGAGGTCACGGGTTCGAGTCTCGTATGGAGCATTTTTTTTAGAAAAGGCTTCAAAAGGGGTATACACTCTTAATTTAATTTCTATTATCATTATTATTAGTAATTATTATGATTATTAGTATTATTAGTATATATTAATGTTAAATGCTATTATTACTAATTATTATTAGTATTATAATTATTATTAGTATTACCACGATTATAAGTAATATAACCATTATTATTATTATTATTATTATTATTATTATTATTATTATTATTATTATTATTATTATTATTATTATTATTATTATTATTATTATTATTATTATTATTATTATTATTATTATTATTATTCACATTATTAATGTAATTTGTCAGTTCATACGATTAGTTAACATTATTATTATTATGATTATAGTATAATTAAGAATATTGTTAGTATTATAATTATTATTATTATTATCATTATTAATAAAATTATCATTTTTATTAAAAATAGTATTATTAAAATTATCGTTGTTAGTAAAACTATCATATTAGTAAAAGTATTACTTTTTATTATTATCATCATTAGTAAAAATTATTAATACTTTAACTATTATTGTTATTATTATTATTATCACTACTAATATTATTATGGTCACTAACATTATTATTATTATAATTAGTATTATCATCTATATTAAGATAATAAAATAGTATTATTATTACTTTCATATTAACAATATTATTATAACAAATAAATATTAACTACTTTAACTATATATATAAGATATATAATTTAAGACTTAATATATATAAATTTGTTTGATTACGATTATATGTATTAATATATATAACTGTTATAGGTTCGTGAATCCGATGCCAACCTTGCATTGTGCAGTACCGTCGTATGCATATTTTTACTACAAAATATCGTATTGTGAGTTTCATTTGCTCCCTTTTTAAATGCTTTTGCAATATATATTTTTGGGACTGAGAATACATGTGCTGCTTTTATAAATGTTTTACGAAATAGACACAAGTAATCAAAACTACATTCTATGGTTGAATTGTTATACCGGATATCGCCCTTGTTGAACTTGCTAGCCTAAGAATTGGTGTTTATTATAATTGCCACCAATTGACGCGAATCCTAAAGATAGATCTATGGGCCTTGACAAGCCCCAGTCAGAGAATTTGAACTGCTTTAGTACTTCGATTTTATTTTTGGGGATATTCTAGATGCATTTTGTTAATGTCGGTTACCAGGTGTTCAATCCATATGAATGAATTTTAAATACTTGCGAGTGTATGATTATTGAATAAATGAAATCTCGTGGTCTATTAAAATTTTGGAAATGATTGATTAGGATAAACTAATAAACTCACCAACCTTTTGGTTGACACTTGAAAGCATGTTTATTCTCAGGTATTAAAGAAATCTTCCGTTGTGCATTTGCTAATTTTACAGATATTACTTGGAGTCATTTATGGCATATTTCAAAAGATGTTGCATTCTAGTCATTGAGTTCATCAAGATTATTATTAAGTCAATTATAGTTGGATATATTATGAAATGGTATGCATGCCGTCAACTTTCGATGTAATGAAAGTATGTCTTTTAAAAACGAATGCAATGTTTGTAAAATGTATCATATAGAGGTCAAGTACCTCACGATGTAACCAAATGTAATGTATTCATCCAGATGGATTAGGACAGGTCATTAGATAGGCCGTAGCTTTTGGGGGACAAGGGAGGGGACAAGATTTACTTTTTGGTTAATGGTTGTCTAAAGTTGGTGCTTATGTTGGGATCCCATGCAACATTAGTGATAATGGTAAACAAAAATGCTAGTATGTTGGCTCTTATAAATGGGCATTTGTCTTACATATAATTGGATCATAATCCACTAATAATTGGGCTAAATCAATAGTCCACTAGCTAGAGTAGGGTGGGCTAAAGTCCACCAAGGTAGAAAGTCCAACAAGACTAACTAGTGTGTTCTAGTAAATTACTAAGCGTAATTAAGCATCCAAAAACCCAAGTAATTGTTATTATAAAATAACAATTAGTGTTTCGTAGTCATAATATTCCGATTATGACAAAAGTGAAACGTGTACCGACAAACATAGCTCGTTCTAAATGTCAAGTGACACTAACGGTCATAAAAGCTTACGGGGATCAAGTTAAGTGATTACACACTTAATAGCACATTTTAAAATATAAACGAAAGTAATCCACATGAAGTAAGATCCCAGATTAAGATATAGCTCAGTACGCACAAATACGTAGTTTTGTGAAAGCACAAAGCACAAAAGCAAGTCGAAAAAGCCGGGTCGTTACATTACTCACCTGTTAAAGAAAATTTCATCCCGAAATTTTTTAGGAGTGACCAACAATGGTACCGTTTTTGAATAAGAAGGAGCGTATCGAAGTTCCAAGAGACTCGAGGGCTCAGAAGTGAGTTAATTGCCTTGAAAGGTACTTGGGCACATAAAAGTAAGAATAGGTATATGCCATTAATTAAGTCTCTTGTCCTAAGAGATCAACAAATTGATTTCATTTCTTGTTAACATGAACATGTCCTCAGAATATATACCCACAAAAGGAAAGATGATGTTTTTAGCCTTACAGGCATCTTCAGTAAGTTGGATGCATGAAATGCATCATGAATGTTACCAAACTCATCTAAAACATTGAGCGCTTATGTCGCAATACAAAGCTGACAAGTAAAATGGAAAACATGGTGATCATAACCATACGATTTGATGTCTGTATAGTGTTAGCCACGGATTTTACTAATCCCTTAATTTCAGAAAGAGACCATAGGTATAAAGAACCCGATATTTAAGAAACGTTTGTTCGATTTAATGAATTGAAATTTTAGCCGAAAGTGACAAATCAGACTTACATGCAATGCCAGCCATAATTATTTATAGTGTCTTCATGGTGGTCTGAATGAGCAATGAAAGATATCACCCAGTTTTCCATGATGCATGTGATCTAATCCTTGAATGGAATGAAAGCACAGTTCCATAATGTAACTTTATCCTTTCAGTTACATGTTGAAGTTAGGGTTAACATTAACTAGAACAACATATAGTTGCAACCAACGAAGGAAGAAATGTGTAGAGTAACCACATATGTGTTATAGACATTTTAAGCAGTCCCTTCCAAGAGGATAACAAGATTCATAGATTCTTAAAGTATTTTATACTACATTTCCGAAAGAAAATCGCATGAAAGGTGTGATCTTTGAACGAGAGTGAACTCTTCGAGCGGTTTATCCTGAATTAATCCTTATACTTAAGGGGATGCGCGGATGAGAAGATACGTGAACCTTTGGTTCTAAAGAATGGTTTACTCCAAGTGAAAAGAATTTCCAAAAATGATTTCTTGCACCTCAACCTACTGTTTCTTAGAGATGATGTTTACGAGGGTGTTGCGATTAGCTGTGAAATATTGAGAGTAGAAACCCGCCTAGTGCCTTTCCTATGATAGGGTGACCACTAAGTGTACCTCAGAAAACTAATTTATCGACGCGCGTTTTTGCCATGTCTAACCTTAAAGGAACATTTTTATGAGTGCAAAGACTTTCTAACAAATTTTATAAAACTGCCATCACGAGGTTTTAACAAAGATCTTAATCGTAAGCTTCATCCCTAAACAGAGGACGAGAAGAAGTGTGATCCATACATGGTGTAGACTAATACAAAAACCTTCAATGAAATCAACCAGGGAAGTTTTGAAAACCCTTTAAACGTTTGATGGGACAACATAAACAGAACGAAGTTCCTAGTAGATTTAGAAGTATGTACAACGTGTACCATTATGCACAAAACTATTTGACTTAAGTTAAATAACTCGATAAAGGAGCAATTTTTAAATAATTTGAAGGTATAACTTAGTATGTACTAACCCAAAATGAGTAAGGGTAAATTTATACGTATATGGTTTTATAAATCGCATAAGTGACAGAAAAATTTTATTACTTTCATTTGTCCATAAATCTCGTGAGGACCGCACAAATAAACAACGTGTAAAAATTTTGAAAAGCATAGTTTTTCGTATTTCAGAGGTTACGAGTTGAAAAAGATTGAGTGGAAAATCTTTGAATCATCGGGTGACATGTCACTAGGTAATGAAAACTAATGAATTAAATGTAGTTTTGATAATTATCAGGACACAAGTCTTTGGGCCAAAAATGTTTACGTGTGAAGTCGTTGGTGAAAAGTGAGGTATGAAGGATAGAGCATGAGGATGAGAGGTTAATCGCTTCTTGACTTTGCAAAATGCCAAACAGGTTATGACTAATACTAAAGTTGGAATACTGATGGTGTTAATATCGCTAGATGAGAATCTCTTGGAATAAGTCAGGACTTCGAGTTATGTAGGAAAGAGCATCGTTCCAACAGGCGTGACAAATAAGATCCTTGGGGTAACGCAATAGCTTTGAATAGTTTAAGTATTAGTGGATCCCCGAGGGCTCTGCATGACGTGGTAGTAAGTGCCTTCATCACATACACACACACATGAATCTCTCAATTTCGATGGTTGTCAGTCTTCATGATGACTTGGATACGAATAAGCAAAGAAAAATTTTATATAATAAGCAACGAAAATTTTATAGAAATTGTTTAAGGTGACAACGTAAGAAAAGAAACGAAGTTCTTAGTAAACTGGGGTTATGTACAACACGTACCATTCAAAGTAAGATATCTTTTGAATAAAATATTTGATTTGTAAAAGTGAAAGTAAAATTTCATATGTATTTGTCAAAATAAGTAATCATTTACTTTATTTTATATAACATATACGATTTCAAAATTTTGCACGAATGGCAAATAAAATAAATTTACTTTTATAAAACTTTGAGAGGATCGTACCGTAAAATAGTGTGTGAAAATTTTTGGCAAACAAAATTTTCATATTTCGGAGGTTACAAGTTGGAAAAAGATTGATGAGATTTTGAAAATTTCGGGTGATCTTTGAGGTAATAAAAACCATTGAATTTAAATGTGGTTGATGACTATTAGTAGGGCATAAGTCTTTCGACCAAAAATGCTTAAGTGTAAAGTTGTTGCTTATAAGTGAGATACGAAAGGGAGAGTATGAGAATGAGAATTAACTACCCATTGGTTTTGGAAATTTTGAACTGGTATGACTAATATCAAAGTAAGAAGGATGATGGTGTGATTACCATCAAATAAGAAATCTCTCAAAATAAGTTAGGATTCAGAGTTGCGTAAGAATGAGTATCAAATAAGACTCATGGGTAGTCCTTAATATAGAATTTGAATCGCTGAAGTGACGGGATACAATTTCTTTTTTGTATCGTTGTGCAAGTTTGTCCATTGCATTGGTTCCTTTCATGGCTAGAAAGTGAGCAGATGTGGTGAGGCGGTTAACAATAACCCAGATAGTGTCTTAACCGCCTTACCGTCTTCGGTAGCTTAGTGATGAAATCGATTATTATTCCTTCCCATTTCCATTGTGGGATTTCGGGTTGTTATCATGCAACTAATAAGGTTCAGCTTCGGGCTACTTCTCTCCCCATAATAGTTCACCATCCTCGCGAGGTATACGAATAATCTTCTTACTATAAATAACTTTTGCTTTCATCCTTAAAAGCCAGTCCGTTCCAACTATTTCATCAAGCTTCCTAACTTGATGAGTATTAGGTTAATCCTAAAATTCATTCCAACCATTACATCAAGCTTCCTAACTTGATGGGTGTTAGGTTAATCTTAAGGTTCATTCCAAATAAATCTTATTATACTATCGCAAAAAATTCTATCAACCTTCTCAAATAACATCTGCTTGTGCGTAGGTAACTAATCCTTTCCAACTACTACTTTAAAACTTCCAACTTTTGTTGACATGAGGTCATCTCCAATTGACCCACCTGTTAATTTTAAGGTACTACCTTAAATTATTCCTCTATCTCTGCCAGCTTACCATTAACTTGTCCTATATAATACTTAACTCTCATGGTTGTTAGTGGCTTATTAGTCATACCACTAAGGTTCTTAGATATAAGGTTTCTATCGCTCTAGTATTAAACAACTTCGAGACAATAAAACGTTGTGACGAAACGTACCCTAACTAAAATCAGGATCCATTCGAGTCTCCATAGCTGAGATAAGGATTGCTCTACCGCAAGTAAGTCCAAAGTTTTTTCCTATTTGAGAACTTTTTCTTTAAGTGTCCAGGGTATCTATATCTATAACAAATTTTCCGGGTTATCAATTCTGTAAACAAGGCCCTTCTTGTACAGTATCTGGGCTACGTGGTTATTCTTTCCCTACCTCTAACAGACCATGATGCATAAACTCAAGTGGTTCCTACCAAAATTTTCTTTGAATCACTTCATATTCCTTATATCGTAACATTGGGACTTCTGCATGATTCACTTCAATATAATTACGCTGGCCTGGCGTCATTATATTGTACTAAATCGTATGTTCATTCCAATATCACTCCATATGGTCAATGTAACGTGATCACTTCAAGTTCTACTCAATTTCATCTAACGGTGCTTTATCTATGCCATCTCAAAACAAACCTACATAATTAATCTCACGGTTTCTCGGTGTGGGCGCGTAGGTTCCGTAGGTCATACATCAATGCCTAAAGGTCCTGAATTTTCTTCAATATGTTCAGGTTTAAGTAACGTTGTTAGGTTCCTTTCTAGAAATTCAATCTGGGTCTCGTGTCGAGTTATACGTGTAGCAAGTAGTAATACAATATGTCTTGAAGCGACTCCCAAGTCCTTGGGTATGGCTGAGCATCAGTAGATGACACTCTGACCTTGTGAAAGGAGATGTCCTTCCTGAATTCTCCAATGCCTAGGAGTGTTAGGGACCTAAGTCCAGAAGTGTCGTTAGATCGTTGAGTAGTGGTGTAGAATGAAAGAGATAAGCGACAGTCATGAAAGCGTACGGGATACGAGCCAACTTGCGGGAGCTGAACAACCTTCTAATGTTCATACGTTGTACGTGGCTAATTAGGGTGAGCTCGGGGTGCGGTTACTCCGACAATTCCTCGCATATCTCCTCCTTCAAGGATCAACCTTAGTGGGGGTGTAATCTGAGGGGTGCTCCTCCTAGATTGCATGAAGTAATGTTTCGATCTCTGGAACGGTAGTAACAGGTGGATTACGATACTAGTCCTTAGGGTTAGATGAGTGGGAAACAAGTTCAGAAAAACATCTGAACTAGGAAAGATAAATTCTCCAAGTCGGTACAACGAAAAGCAGACGGGTAGCAAGCACGTAATCAGGCATTGTAACTACAGCAGCCTAGATCGTCTATAACAGTACATAGCATGGCAGTAATAACAGTATTAAACAGAAGTAACATGCGAAAGCAGATAGTAGCATGCAGTAGCGAGGATAAGCAGTAGCATACAGTAAGTTCACATAGCAGTAAAAGAAAGCAGTAGAATGCAGCAGTTTCGTAAAAACAAGTAAACGAGCAACTTGTAGATTAGTCCTATTAGAGAATCCTACTCGACTCGGTCAAGACTCACTAATGCAACCTAATTCCCTACAACCATTCTCTGATACCAAATGTGACGCCCCATATAAAATCATCGTGTACGGTTCATCAACAACATGATCATTACAAGGTCAAACACTATATGTTTTTTGAAAACCAGTTTTGCATTCATGAAAAGATAACGTTTTACAAAAGATAACGTGCTTCCTATGAATAGAAGCATTAACATAAGTATGTGACCCAAAGGTCGTTACAAGCCATTGTTTGAAAAATAACATAAGTTACGAATGCAAAATAAAAGTTCCATGTTTGAGACATCTCTAAGTAATGCATCGGAAATCTAACACAGCAGGTCCGTAACAGCAAGTCTATAACACCAAGACAGCAAGTCTAACATCGGAAGCAACAATATCTAAGCACCTGAGAAATACACGCTTGAAAGTCAACACGAATGTTGGTGAGCTATAGTTTGTTTGTAATCAGTAACGTAATGTAGACCACGAGATTTCAGAGCTTCAAATAGCGTTTCAAAATAGTATGATAAAGTATATGCTTAACCATGGGCACCCGGTAACTAGACTTAACGTATTATATATCACCCCCTAAAAGTGCACTTGGAGAATGCGTTTGTCCTTGAAATATTAGACACCCGTTGAATGCTAGCGCGACTAGCCCGAGTGGAGATATCAAACCCTATGGATCTGAAATGTCCCGTTCATATTGATTATAAACGTTCCATATTAATTGATTTCGTTGCGAGGTTTTGACCTCTATATGAGATGTTTTTCAAAGACTGCATTCATTTTTAAAACAACCATAACCTTTATTTTATCAATAAAGGTTTTAAAAATATTACGTAGATTATCAAATAATGATAATCTAAAATATACTGTTTACACACGACCATTACATAATGGTTTACAATAGAAATATATTACATCGACATATGTTTCTTGAATGCAGTTTTTACACAATATCATACAAACTTGGACTCCAAATCTTGTCCTTATTTTAGTATGCAACAGCGGAAGCTCTTAGTATTCACCTGAGAATAAACATGCTTTAAACGTCAACAAAAATGTTGGTGAGTTATAGGTTTAACCTATATATATATATCAAATCGTAACAATAGACCACAAGATTTCATATTTCAATACACATCCCATACATAGAGATAAAAATCATTCATATGGCGAACACCTGGTAACCGACATTAACAAGATGCATATATAAGAATATCCCCATCATTCCAAGACACCCTTCGGATATGATATAAATTTCGAAGTACTAAAGCATTCGGTACTTTGGATGGGGTTTGTTAGGCCTAATAGATCTATCTTTAGGATTCGCATCAATTAGGGTGTCTGTTCCCTAATTCTTAGATTACCAGACTTAATAAAAAGGGGCATATTCGATTTCGATAATTCAACCATAGAATGTAGTTTCACGTACTTGTGTCTATTTTGTAAATCATTTATAAAACCTGCATGTATTCTCATCCCAAAAATGTATAATACAATATAAGTTAGCTAGGATATGATTTGTATAGATTTGTTAAACATTTCCCGTAGCTAAAAAGATCAAAAATATCCAATCTTGTTTTACCCATAACTTCTTCATTTTAAATCCGTTTTGAGTGAATCAAATTGCTATAGTTTCATATTGAACTCTAATTTAAGAATATAAACAGAAAAATTATAGGTTTATAGTCGGAAATTTAAGTTACATGTCAATTACTAAAGAGGTAGTCATTTCCGTTGAAAGAACGACATCTTGATGACCATTTTGAAAAACATACTTTCACTTTGAGTTTAACCAAGATTTTTGGATATAGTTTCATGTTCATATGAAAAATCATTTTCCCAGAAGAACAAATTTTAAATCAAAGTTTATCATAGTTTTTAATTATCCAAACCAAAACAGCCCCCGGTTTCACTACGACGGCGTATATCCGATTTTATTGTGTTCATCGTGTTTTCAGGTTTTAAATCATTAAGTTAGCATATCATATAGATATAGAACACGTGTTTAGTTGATTTTAAAAGTCAAGTTAGAAGGATTAACTTTTGTTTTCGAACAAGTTTAGAATTAACTAAACTATGTTCTAGTGATTACAAGTTTAAACCTTCGAATAAGATAGATTTATATGTATGAATCGAATGATGTTATGAACATCATTACTACCTCAAGTTTTTTGGATAAAACTACTGGAAATGAGAAAAATGGATCTAGCTTCAAAGGATCCTTGGATGGCTTGAAAGTTCTTGAAGCAGAATCATGACACGAAAACAGTTCAAGTAAGATTTTCACTCAAAATAAGATTGTTATAGTTGTAGAAATTGAATCAAAGTTTGAATAAGAATATTACATTGAATTAGAAAGATAACCTACTGTAAATAACAAAGGTTCCTTGATCTTAGATGATTACTTGGAATGGATTAGAAGGCTTGGAAGTAGACTCGCAAACTTGGAAGTATTCTTGATTTTTATGAAACTATACTTATGGAATTTATGAAAAACACTTAGAACTTGAAGATGGAACTTTAGAGAGATCAATTAGATGAAGAAAATTGAAGAATGAAAGTATTTGTAGGTGTTTTTGGTCGTTGGTATATGGATTAGATATAAAGGATATGTAATTTTGTTTTCATGTAAGTAAGTCATGAATGATTACTAATATTTTTGTAATTTTGTGAGATATTTCATGCTAGTTGAAAAAATGATGGTTCCCACATATGTTAGGTGACTCACATGGGCTGCTAAGAGCTGATCATTGGAGTGTATATACCAATAGTACATACATCTAAAAGCTGTGTATTGTACGAGTACGAATATGGTTGCATGCGAGTAGAATTGTTGATGAAACTGAACGAGGATGTAATTGTAAGCATTTTTGTTAAGTAGAAGTACTTTGATATGTGTCTTGAAGTCTTTCAAAAGTGTAAGAATACATATCAACACACAACATGTATATACATTCTAATGGAGTCGTTAAGTCTTCGTTAGTCGTTACATGTAAGTGTTGTTTTGAAACCTTTAAGTTAACGATCTCAATTAATGTTGTTAACCCAATGTTTATTATATCAAATGAGATGTTAAATTATTATATTATTATGATATTATGATGTATGAATATCTCTTAATATGATATATACATTAAAATATCGTTACAACGATAATCGTTACATATAAGTCTCGTTTCGTAATTTTGAGTTAGTAGTCATGTTTTTACATATGTAGTTCATTGTTAACACACTTAATGATATATTTAAATATCATTTTATCATGTTAAATATAGTGTATCAATATCTTAATATGATACATATATATTTAGTAGACGTTGTCATAACGATAATCGTTATATATATCATTTCGAGTTTCTTAACTTAGTAATCTCATTTCTTATGTATATCACACATTGTTAATATACTTAGTGAGATACTTACTCATCATAATCTTATGTCAACCATATATATATATATATATATCTATAAATACCACAACATGTAGTTTTTACAAATTTGTAACGTTCGTGAATCGCCGGTCAACTTGGGTAATCAATTGTCTATATGAAACTTATTTCATTTAATCAAGTCTTAACAAGTTTGATTGCTTAACACGTTGGAAACATTTAGTCATGTAAATATCAATCTCAATTAATATATATAAACATGGAAAAGTTCGGGTCACTACAGGATCCATATCTAAGATTCGCGTTCACGGTTAGGAAACCAATGATTAAACGTTATCGAGCTAAGGGGAATCTTTGTGCCGTTTTGTAACCCACACATATATAAAGTTTAAGTATTCGTGTCTAGTATATAAAAACATAAAAAGCGCATGTATTCTCAGTCCCAAAAATAGTAAAAGTAGTAAAGGGATGATATAACTCATAGTGTATAAGTAGTAAAAGTCGATATGAAAAGTATGCAAGTAGTAAGTCGGTCCGAAAGGTCGTCAACCTAAGTCAAAGGCCACTAAGTTAGTATGTTGTCCCCATAAGTTTAAAAGTGCATAAATTAAGTTTAAGTGTCATCATCATCATCATCATTCATCAAAGCTAAAGTAAGTTTAACAAAAGTAGAGATCGAAACAAAAGGCTGATTTTGGACAGCTGTTACGACATCTATACAATTCGAAAAGACGCGTAGTCAGTAGCCATGGCTTCGTATGTGAGTCCTCTAACCAATGACAAATTTTCAGAACCTAATTCATCTTCGTTTGACCGTGGCGACAGTTTAAGTGCGAGTAGGTCAGAAATTACAACACAACGTTACAAAGGCGTAGTGGTTTTAAAAAGGCTATAAACCCTAAACCGTATATCGAATTTAGGTAAGTCTTAAACGAAAAGTCATCTACTCGAAACGAACTATCTGAAAATAAACTTTCCAGAAGCCCAGAGAGTCTGATCAAACCCAAAAAATAGTAAATAAGTGCTCCGGTGGGATTCTTGGTGCTTGTTGCTCATTACGGTTCTCATCCTTGATGCTTGTAGCTTCAAGTGTACAACTCATTGATGGGTTAGCACCACTTTGATCAAGATTCAACCATCAACACACAATATGTTAAGACCAAGTAAGAATACAACTCACTTAAGAGTTTTAGAAGGATGATGAACCAAGGTTACATCATATTCTTAGTCTTAACACAAATACAAGTTCTATTTACAACTAAAGCTACAAACTTTCATTCAATCAAACAAGTATGAACATAATGTTGATCAAAAAAAGTAATGGAACCCTAAACTAGAGAGCTTGGAACCTTTTCACACAAGTTATGAGATTACAAAGCTAGAAAGCTTGAATCTTTTGTGTTCTTGAAGATCTTGAAGCATAAAGCTTAGATCTTCAAGTTACATTAAGATCATAAACACAAGTTTTGATCTTTATAACAAAATAATGAGATCATAAATTAGAAAACTTAGATCTAACAAAAGAAATGAAGATTCAAAGCTAGAAAGCTTGAATCTTGATTGTTCTTGAAGATCCTTGAAGCATGAAGCTAGATCTTCAAGTTACATGAAGACCACAAACACAAGTTTGGATATTTGCAACAAAATACAAAGATTATAAGCTAAAAGATTTAGATCTAACAAAATAAGTGAAGATTCAAAGCTAGAAAGCTTGAATCTTCGATGTTCTTGAAGGATTCAAATCCAAGTTTGAATCTACAAGATGTAACAAGATCAAAAAGCCAAAAAGCTTGATCTTCACATGATGATGATGATTTCGTGACTAGGAGAAGAAGAAGAAGAAGAAGAGAAAGAAAATTTAATACTTACACTTTTTAGAGTTAAAAAGACTAGAGAGAAAATAAGAGAGTAAGTGTCTGTAAATTGTGAATGAGATCAAGTGTGAAATGGGTGAGCTAAGGCTTGTATTTATAGTGGGAATGGGTGTGGGGAGAGCCCTTAGGCCGTAGCTTTTGGGGGATAAGGGAGGGGACAAGATTTACTTTTTGGTTAATAGTTGTCAAAAGTTTGTGCTTATGTTGGGATCCCATGCAACATTAGTGATAATGGTAAACAAAAATGCTAGTATGTTGGCTCTTATAAATGGGAATTTGCCTTACATATAATTGGGTCATAATCCACTAATAATTGGGCTAAATCAATAGTCCACTAGCTAGAGTAGGGTGGGCTAAAGTCCACCAAGGAAGAAAGTCCAACAAGACTAACTAGTGTGTTCTAGTAAATTACTAAGCGTAATTAAGCATCCAAAACCCAAGTAATTGTTATTATAAAATAACAATTAGTGTTTCTTAGTCATAATATTCCGATTATGACAAAAGTGAAACGTGTACCGACAAACATAGCTTGTTCTAAACGTCAAGTGACACTAACAGTCATAAAAGCTTACGGGGATCAAGTTAAGTGATTACACACTTAATAGCACGTTTTAAAATATAAACGAAAGTAATCCACATGAATTAAGATCCCAGATTAAGATATAGCTCAGTACACACAAATACGCAGTTTCGTGAAAACACAAAGCACAAAAGCAAGTTGAAAAAACCGGGTCGTTACACATCATCTACACTTTTCTCCTCCGTTTCCAACTTCTTCACGTACGCCAAAACATCAAAACGCCCCTTTTTCATAATCTTTTGTGCCTTCATGCAACTATTAAGGTTCAGCTTTAGGCTACATCTCTCCCCGTATACAATCAATGGTACACCATCTTCGCGAGGTATACGAATAATCTTTTCTCCACAGATGACTTCTTCTTTTACCTTGGACAACCAGTCCATTCTAACTATTACATCAAAGCTCCCCAACTTAATGGGTATTAAATCAATTTCAAAATCTACACCAGCTAAGTTTATTATACCTCCTCGGCCTATTTGATCAACTTTCTCAAGTTTCCCATTAGCTACCTCAACAAGAATACCCTCGTCTAACGAAACTAATGACCAAAATATCTTAGAACAAAAATGTCTGCGTACATAACTCCTATCAGCACCGGTATCAAACAGGACAGAAGCTAATAGTTTATTAATAGTGAATGTACATGTGACCAAGTGAAAATCCTCGCGGGCATCTCTGGTGTTCATGTGGAAGACTCTTCCACGTGCTGGCCCTCCATCCTTCTTCTTGTTCGGACATTCATTCTTGAAGTGACCCTGCTGGCCGTATTCAAAGCATTTCTTTGGCCCATGGTTTGTCCTCACAGCTGGGGTGGTGATCTTACAATATTTGCCGATGTGTCCCGTCCTCTTACACTTTTCACATACCACATTGCAGTACCTAGTATGATGCTTATAGCATCTCTTACACTGCGGAAGGCTACCCTTATAGTTAGGGTTCGAGCTAGGGTTCGGGTTAGGGTTCCTCCAGTTGTTGTTTCCCTTGAAATTTTCATGCCTCTTACCTGGGTTTTGATCAAAGACTTTTCCCTTGTTTTCGTCCCACTTACATTTCCCATTACTAGCTCCCGATTCTGATTTCCCCTTTTCTGGCTCTTGATGGGTAATTTGATTCATCAGGGTGTGCGCCATGTGCATAGATTCCGGGACATTTGCTGGTTTTGAAGAGGTGACATTTCCCTGAATGGTCTTGGGAAGTCCCCACAAATACCGTTCCATTCGCTTAAATTCAGGAGTAACTATCGTGGGGCATATCAAAGCTAACTCCAAGTACCTTCGGTTATAGCAACCAAGGTCAGTTCCTACAACCTTCAGTTCCCAAAACTCCGCTTCCATCTTTTAAATTTCGGTTCTGGGGCAGTATTCCTCAATCATAGCCCCCTTAAACTCCTCCCATGGTGTAGCATAAGCCTCGTCAATTCCCTTAGCCTGGGCGAGTGTGTTCCACCAGGTTAAAGCGCCATCCGACAGTGTGCAGGAGGCGTACTTAGTTTTGTTCACTTCGGAGCAGTTACTCACACAGAAAATAGATTCCAACTTCTCAAACCATCTCGTCAGCCCAACTGGCCCTTCAGTACCACTGAAATTGTGGGGCTTGCAGCTCTGGAATTCCTTATAAGTGCACTCGTTCTGAATGTTCTGGTTAGCCTGTGGAGCTTAGGGGTTTACATCTGCCATAGCTGCGGCTACTCGAGCAGCTATCATCTCCTCAATCTGTGCTGCTGTAGGCGTTTCCCTTGGAACTCTTCCATTTTCCATTGATCTTCTAAACAAAAATTTTGACTTAAGTCAAAATCCAGCATTCAATATTTCATAATACTATAGTATAAGGTAATCATGGTAACAACACAATACACATTAACTAAGCATGGCAAACCAGTTGTAGATAGCACAAAAACCATCATGTAATAACTTAAATAGAACGCCGTACAGTAATTCAAATAACAGTAATTCCATTTATTAAGAAAGTTTGCATACAACTTCATAAGGTTCGTACAATACTTGAATAAAACATGAAACTACTAACAGGATTACATAATGGAATCAAATACAATAGCCCTATGGTGATGGTGGGTAAATGATGTCCATAAGGTGGGTCATCTGGTCCTCGAGCTCAGTTACCCGACCACGGAGGGCATGCACTTCCCTCATCAGTTCCTCGACGATAGGAGATGCTGGTGGGGCAGGTGGTGCAGATGGTGCCGGTGGTGCAGATGGTCTAGATGATACGGATGTAGTACTAGAAGTAGAAGGCTCTGAGCGAGCAACCTTACGCACAAATGGATCGGCAGGATACGGTATAACCTTCTTACGGGCTGTGACCCTAACCAACTATCCATGTACGTTCACGAACGACTTTCCTCCATTAACCCCTGGAATAATAGTACCATCAAAGCGGTACCGCTTCTTCGGCGGGGTAGAGGGTGGATGCACGGGCTCCTACTCGGAGTCCTCCTCAGAATCCTCCTCAGGATCCTCCTCGCTAGTCTCATCCGATGACGAACTGTCTGAATCATCCGAAGGTAGTGCATGTACGTCATCTTCGGGTAGATGTGCCTGGCCGGTGGTCATGAGTTGATATCTGCCGGGTGAAATCAGCACGACACATCCGTCAGCGGTGCATCTGGCCCAATGTCCATGCTCGTTACGGAAGGGACCGTCCCCGTCTCCCCCAGGGATCACAGTACCACCAGAATGGTGTTGTGGCCTCGGGAGTCTAGGGCTGGTTGGAGCTGGAATCTCCGCGGAATCCTCGTCTCCGTCTGAGATGTCCATTAGGTCAATCACGAGTCCACTATCTCCAGAAGACGAATCGTCAGAGTCGTCGGAGGGTAGTGGTGACGGGATCTGTGAGTCAGAAACAATCGTAGGCGAGGTAGCAGATGAATCTGAGTCACTCTCCAACTCAATGATAATGGGCGGTATGTCCGACATCTGAACAAGGAAAAATAACTTTTTCCATGTCAGTAAGACATATAGCAAGCACGTAATCGGCAAAATAACTACAGCAACCTAGATCGTCTACAGCAGTACATAGCATGACAATAATAACAATATCATACCGAAGTAACATGCAATCAAAAGTAGATAGTAGCATGCTGTAGTGAAAACAAGTAGTAGCATACGGCATATAGCAGTAAAAGTAAGCAGCAGTATGCAGCAAGTTCCACAGAAACAAGTAAATAAGCAAGTTGTAGATTAGTCCTATTAGTGAATCTTACTCGACCTGGTCTAGACTCACTAATGCATCCTAATTCCCTACAACCAATGCTCTGATACCAAATGTGATGCCCCGTACAAAATTAATGTGTACGGATCATCAACAATAGGTCCATTACACGGTTACAATACTATATGCTGTTTTAAAACAAGTTTGCATTCATGGAAAGATAATGTTTTACAAAAGATAGCGTGCTTCTACGAATAGAAAGCATTAACATAAGTACGTGACACAACGGTCATTACAAAGCCATTGTTCAAAAGTAACATAA
Source organism: Rutidosis leptorrhynchoides (assembly GCF_046630445.1). Classification (NCBI taxonomy): domain Eukaryota; kingdom Viridiplantae; phylum Streptophyta; class Magnoliopsida; order Asterales; family Asteraceae; genus Rutidosis; species Rutidosis leptorrhynchoides. Next base: position 324,655,320 of record NC_092340.1, read on the forward strand.
GTTATGAATACAAAGTAAAAGTTTCGTAATTGAGACATCTCTAAGCAATGCAGCGGAAGTCTAACACCGAGAGTCTAATACAGCGGAAGCAACAAACGTCTAAGCACCTGAGAAATAACGTGCTTTAAAATGTCAACACGAATGTTGGTGAGCTATAGTTTAATTGTAAGAGTAATGTAATGTAGGCCACAAGATTTCGTATTCAAAATAGTATGAAAAGTATATGCTTAACCGTGGGCACTTGGTAACTAACTTAACGTAAATATCACCCCCTAAAAGTATACTTGGCGAGTGCGTAAGCTTACGAAGTATTAAACACCTGTTAAATGCTAGCGCGACTAGCCCAAGTGGGGATGTCAAACCCTATGGATCCATATCTAAGATTCGCGTTCACCGGTTCAAAAACCATTGACTAAATGTTACCGAGCTAAGGGGAAAGTTTATGCCGTTATATCACCCACACATATATAAAGTTTAAGTACTCGTGCCTAGTAAGTAAAATATATAAAGCGCATGTATTCTCAGTCCCAAAAATAGTTGAAGTAAAAAGGGAGCTATAACTCACAGTGAAAGTGCGGTAAAAGTCGATACGAGGTAACTAAGCAAGTAAGTCGGTCCGAAAGGTTCTCAACCTAAGTCAAAAGTTACTAAGTCAGTAAATCGTCCCAAAGGGTTTAAAAGTACATAAATCAAATCTTAAGTATCATCATCATCATCATCATCGCACGTAAAAAGTAAAGTAAGTTTTCAATCAAGAATAGAGATCGAAACAAAGGCTGACTTCGTTCAGCTGCTACGACCTCTATACAAACTGAAATGACGTTAGACCAGTGGCCAAGGCTCCGTATGTGATCATTTAACCGCTATCTAATTTTCAGAACCTAACTCGATGTCTTTTGACCGTGGTGACGGTTTAAGCGCAAGTAGGTCAGCATTTTCAGCACGTCGTTACAAGGGCGTAGTGACTATCGGGAGGCTATAAATCCTAAACCGTATATCAGATTTAGGTGAGTCTTAAACGAAAAGTCATCTACTTGAAGCGAAATATCTGAAAATAATCTTTTCCAGAAGCCCATGAGTCTGATCAGACCCTGAAAAATAGAAAACAAGTGCTCCGGTGGGTTTCTTGGTGTTTGATGCTCATCACGGTTCTCATCCTTGATGCGTATAAGCCTCAAGTGTACAACTCTTGATGTTTTAGCATCACTTTAACCAAGGTTTAACCATCAACACACAAAGTCAAGACTAAGAAATAAAATACAACTCATGTGAGAGTTTGAGCAAGATGATGAACTATAGTTACATCAATTTCTTAGTTTCAACACAAGTACAAGTTCTATTAAGCTATAAACTTTGAATCAAACTAAATAAGCAAGACCTTAAGCTATAGAACTTAGATCTTAAATAAATATTAAAGACCTTAGACTAAAAATTCTAGATATCATGTTCTTGGTGAAACCCTAAGTCATAACACTTAGACTTTCAACTTTTACATAACTATAAGTTACAAAACTTAGATCTTGTAAAGTATAGTGAACATAAGCTAATGAGCTTTTATTTAGACAAAATAGAAGACCATAAGTTACACAACTTAGATCAAACACAAAGATGAAACCCTAAGCTAAAGAGCTTGGATTCCTAACAATACTTATGAGATCTCAAGCTAGTAAGCTTGTATCTTTTGCTTAATGAAAACACAAGTCACAAATCTAAAGTACAACTTAAAGAAGATCATAAGTTAATAATCCTTGATCTTAACTAACTTTTTGTAGAAATCTCAAGCTAGTAAGCTTGTATTTCAAACTTTCTTGAAGATCCATAAAGTAAAGTGTTGGATCTACAAGTTACATGAAGATCATAAACATGGGTTTTGATCTTTTAACATAATTAAAGAGATCTTAAGTTAATAACTTAGATCTAACAAGATTATGAAGATTCAAAGCTAAAAAGCTTGAATCCTTCATGACTTTGAAAACTTTTCAAAACAAAGTTTGAATCAACATAAGTTATGAAGATTCAAGTTACAAAACTTGAATCTTTGTTCATGATGATGATGATGATTTATGAATTAAAGTAAGAAAAGAAAGAAAAAGAAGCCAAGAACTTACAAGTTCTTCAGGTATTTGAGAGAAAACTCTAGAGTGAGAAAGTAGAGAGAAGTGTGTGTGTTTAAATGAAATGAAATGAGAGAATGAAGTGAAGTATGTGCATTTAACAAGGAAAGAAAAAGAAAAAATAAATAAATAATGGTGATGGTGGGTTGGTTGAAATGTCCCGTTCATATTGATTATAAACGTTCCATATTAATTGATTTCGTTGCGAGGTTTTGACCTCTATATGAGACATTTTTCAAAGACTGCATTCATTTTTAACACAACCATAACCTTTATTTTATCAATAAAGGTTTTAAAAACATTACGTAGATTATCAAATAATGATAATCTAAAATATACTGTTTACACACGACCATTACATAATGGTTTACAATAGAAATATAATACATCGACATATGTTTCTTGAATGTAGTTTTTACACAATATCATACAAACATGGACTCCAAATCTTGTCCTTATTTTAGTATGCAACAGCGGAAGCTCTTAATATTCACCTGAGAATAAACATGCTTTAAACGTCAACAAAAATGTTGGTGAGTTATAGGTTTAACCTATATATATCAAATCGTAACAATAGACCACAAGATTTCATATTTCAATACACATCCCATACATAGAGATAGAAATCATTCATATGGCGAACACCGGATAACCGACATTAACAAGATGCATATATAAGAATATCCCCATCATTTCGGGACACCCTTCGGATATGATATAAATTTCGAAGTACTAAAGCATCCGGTACTTTGGATGGGGTTTGTTAGGCCCAATAGATCTATCTTTAGGATATTCGATTTCGATAATTCTTAGATTACCAGACTTAATAAAAAAGGGCATATTCGATTTCGATAATTCAACCATAGAATGTAGTTTCACGTACTTGTGTCTATTTTGTAAATCATTTATAAAACCTGCATGTATTCTCATCCCAAAAATATTAGATTTTAAAAGTGTGACTATAACTCACTTTCACAGATATTTCCTTCCTCGGAAATAAGACTTGGCCACGGATCGATTCACGAACCTATACAAATATGTACATATATATCAAAGTATGATCAAAATATAATTACAACCATTTTTATTATGTTTTAAAGATTTGAGTGTATTAAGTCAGCTATCTTCGTTAGTAACCTACAGTTAGTTGTCCACAGTTAGATGTACAGAAATAAATTGATATATATTATCTTGAATCAATCCACAACCCAGTGTATACACGTCTCAGGCTAAATCATAACTCAAAGTATATATATTTTTGGAATTAACCTCAACCCTGTATAGCTAACTCCAACATTACTGCATATAGAGTGTCTATGGTTGTTCCAAATAATATATATACATGGGTCGATATGATATGTCAAAACATTTGCATACGTGTCTATGGTATCCCAAGATTACATAATATATTAGAATACATGTATAATACAATATAAGTTAGCTAGGATATGATTTGTATAGATTTGTTAAACATTTCCCGTAGCTAAAAAGATCAAAAATATCCAATCTTGTTTTACCCATAACTTCTTCATTTTAAATCCGTTTTGAGTGAATCAAATTGCTATGGTTTCATATTGAACTATAATTTAAGAATCCAAACATAAAAAGTATAGGTTTATCGTCGGAAATTTAAGTTACATGTCAATTACTAAAGAGGTAGTCATTTTCGTCGAAAGAACGACATCTTGATGACCATTTTGAAAAACATACTTTCACTTTGAGTTTAACCAAGATTTTTGGATATAGTTTCATGTTCATATGAAAAATCATTTTCCCAGAAGAACAACTTTTAAATCAAAGTTTATCATAGTTTTTAATTATCCAAACCAAAACAGCCCCCGGTTTCACTACGACGGCGTATATCCGATTTTATGGTGTTCATCGTGTTTCCAGGTTTTAAATCATTAAGTTAGCATATCATATAGATATAGAACATGTATTTAGTTTATTTTAAAAGTAAAGTTAGAAGTATTAAATTTTGTTTGCGAACAAGTTTAGAATTAACTAAACTATGTTCTAGTGATTACAAGTTTAAACCTTCGAATAAGATAGCCTTATATGTATGAATCGAATGATGTTATTAACATCATTACTACCTCAAGTTTTCTGGATAAAACTACTAGAAATGAGAAAAATGGATCTAGCTTCAAAGGATCCTTGGATGGCTTGAAAGTTCTTGAAGCAGAATCATGACACAAAAATAGTTCAAGTAAGATTTTCACTCGAAATAAGATTGTTATAGTTGTAGAAATTGAATCAAAGTTTGAATATGAATATTACCTTGAATTAGAAAGATAACCTACTGTAAATAATAAAGGTTCATTGATCTTAGATGATTACTTGGAATGGATTAGAAAGCTTGGAAGTAAACTTGCAAACTTGGTAGTATTCTTGATTTTTATGAAACTATACTTATGGAATTTATGAAGAACACTTAGAACTTGAAGATGGAACTTGAGAGAGATCAATTAGATGAAGAAAATTTAAGAATGAAAATGTTTATAGGTGTTTTTGGTCGTTGGTATATAGATTAGATATAAAGGATATGTAATTTTGTTTTCATATAAATAAGTCATGAATGATTACTAATATTTTTGTAATTTTATGAGATATTTCATGCTAGTTGCCAAATGATGGTTCCCACATGTGTTAGGTGACTCACATGGGCTGCTAAGAGCTGATCATTGGAGTGTATATACCAATAGTACATACATCTAAAAGCTGTGTATTGTACGAGTACGAATACGGGTGCATACGAGTAGAATTGTTGATGAAACTGAATGAGGATGTAATTGTAAGAATTTTTGTTAAGTAGAAGTACTTTGATATGTGTCTTGAAGTCTTTCAAAAGTGTAAGAATACATATCAAAACACAACATGTATATACATTCTAATGGAGTCGTTAAGTCTTCGTTAGTCGTTACATGTAAGTGTTGTTTTGAAACCTTTAAGTTAACGATCTCAATTAATGTTGTTAGCCCAATGTTTATTATATCAAATGAGATGTTAAATTATTATATTATCATGATATTATGATGTATGAATATCTCTTAATATGATATATACATTAAAATATCGTTACAACGATAATCGTTACATATAAGTCTCGTTTCGTAATTCTTGAGTTAGTAGTCTTGTTTTTACATATGTAGTTCATTGTTAACACACTTAATGATACATTTAAATATCATTTTATCATGTTATATATAGTGTATCAATATCTTAATATGATACATATGTATTTAGTAGACGTTATCATAACGATAATCGTTATATATATCATTTTGAGTTTCTTAACTTAGTAATCTCATTTCTTATGTATATCACACATTGTTAATATATTTAGTGAGATACTTACTCATCATAATATTATGCCAACCATATATATATATTTCCATATATATCACAATATGTAGTTTTTACAATTTTGTAACGTTCGTGAATCGCCTGTCAACTTGGGTGATCAATTGTCTATATGAAACTTATTTCATTTAATCAAGTCTTAACAAGTTTGATTGCTTAACATATTAGAAACATTTAGTCATGTAAATATCAATCTCAATTAATATATATAAAAATGGAAAAGTTTGGGTCACTACAGTACCTACCCGTTAAATAAATTTCGTCCCGAAATTTTAAGCTGTTGAAGGTGTTGACGAATCTTCTGGAAATAGATGCGGATATTTCTTCTTCATCTAATCTTCATGCTCCCAGGTGAACTCAGGTCCTCTAAGAGCATTCCATCGAACCTTAACAATCGGTATCTTGTTTTGCTTAAGTCTCTTAACCTCACGATCCATTATTTCGACGGGTTCTTCAATGAATTGAAGTTTTTCATTGATTTGGATTTCGTCCAACGGAATAGTGAGATCTTCTTTAGCAAAACATTTCTTCAAATTCGAGACGTGAAAAGTGTTATGTACAGCCGCGAGTTGTTGAGGTAGCTCCAGTTGGTAAGCTACTGGTCCGACACGATCTATAATCTTGAATGGTCCAATGTACCTTGGAATTAGTTTCCCCCGTTTACCAAATCGAACAACGCCTTTCCAAGGTGTAACCTTAAGCATGACCATTTCTCTAATTTCAAACTCTATATCTTTTCTTTTACTATCCGCGTAGCTCTTTTGTCGACTCTGGGCGGTTTTCAATCGTTGTTGAATTTGGATGATTTTCTCGGTAGTTTCTTGTATTATCTCCGGACCCGTAATCTGTATATCCCCCACTTCATTCTAACAAATCGGAGACCTGCACTTTCTACCATAAAGTGCCTCAAACGGCACCATCTCAATACTAGAATGATAACTGTTGTTGTAGGAAAATTCTGCTAACGGTAGGTGTCGATCCCAACTGTTTCCGAAATCAATAACACATGCTCGTAGAATGTCTTCAAGTGTTTGTATCGTCCTTTCTCTCTACCCATCAGTTTTTAGATGATAGGCAGTACTCATTTCTCTAGACGAGTCCCCAATGCTTGTTGCAACGTCTGCCAGAACCTTGAAACAAATCTACCATCCCTATCAAAGATAATAGAGACGGGTATTCCATGTCTGGAGACAACCTCCTTCAAATACAATCGCGCCAACTTCTCTATTTTTTCATCTTCTCTCATTAGCAGGAAGTGTGCTGACTTGGTGAGACGATCAACTATTACCCAAATAGTATCATAACCACTTGCAGTCCTTGGCAATTTAGTAATGAAATCCATGGTAATGTTTTCCCATTTCCATTCCGGGATTTCAGGTTGTTGTAGTAGACCTGATGGTTTCTGATGTTCAGCTTTGACCTTAGAACACGTCAAACATTCTCCTACATATTTAGCAATATCGGCTTTCATACCCAGCCACCAAAAGTGTTTCGTGAGATCTTTATACATCTTCCCCGCTCCGGGATGTATTGAATATCTGGTTTTATGTGCTTCTTTAAGTACCATTTCTCTCACATCTCCAAACCTTGGTACCCAAATTCTACCAGCCCTATATCGGGTTCCGTCTTCCCGAATATTAAGATGTTTCTCTGATCCTTTGGGTATCTCATTCTTCCACTTTCCTTCTTTTACAACCCCCTGTTGCGCCTCCTTTATTTGAGTAGTAAGGTTAGTACGAATAATTATATTCAGAGCTTTTACCCGTATAGGTTCTCTGTCCTTTCTACTCAAAGCGTCGGCTACCACATTCGCCTTCCCCGGGTGGTATCGAATCTCAAAATCATAATCATTCAACAGTTCAATCCACCTGCGTTGTCTCATATTCAGTTGCTTCTGATTAAATATGTGTTGGAGACTTTTGTGGTCGGTATATATAATACTTTTGACCCCATATAAATAATGCCTCCAAGTCTTTAATGCAAAAATAACAGCGCCCAATTCCAAATCGTGAGTTGTATAATTTTGCTCATGAATCTTCAATTGTCTAGACGCGTAAGCAATCACCTTTGTTCGTTGCATTAATACACAACCGAGACCTTGCTTTGATGCGTCACAATAAATCACAAAATCATCATTCCCTTCAGGAAATGACAATATAGGTGCCGTAGTTAGCTTTTTCTTCAATAACTGAAACGCCTTCTCTTGTTCATCCTTCCATTTAAATTTCTTCCCTTTATGCGTTAATGCAGTCAAGGGTTTTGCTATTTTGTAGAAATCTTGGATGAATCTTCTGTAGTAACCAGCCAATCCTAAAAATTGACGTATATGCTTCGGAGTTTTTGGGGTTTCCCACTTTTCAACGGTTTCGATCTTTGCCGGGTCCACCTGGATACCTTCTTTGTTCACTATGTGACCAAGGAATTGAACTTCTTCCAACTAAAATGCACACTTTGAAAACTTAGCGTACAGTTTTTCTTTCCTCAATACTTCTAGTACTTTTCTCAAATGTTCTTCGTGCTCTTGATCATTCTTTGAGTAAATAAGTATGTCATCGATGAAAATAATGACAAACTTGTCAAGATATGGCCCACACACTCGGTTCATAAGGTCCCTGAATACTGCTGGTGCGTTACTCAATCCAAACGGCATAACCATAAACTCGTAATGACCATAACGCGTCCTAAAAGCAGTTTTTGGAATATCATCCTCCTTTACTCGCGTTTAATGATATCCAGAAAGTAAATCGATTTTCGAATAAATTGACGAGCCTTGTAGTTGATCAAATAAGTCATCAATTCTCGGCAGTGGATAACGGTTTTTGATGGTAAGTTTATTCAACTCTCTGTAGTCAATACACAACCTAAATGTACCATCCTTCTTCTTGACAAACAAAACAGGAGCTCCCCATAGTGATGTGCTTGGTTGAATGAAACCACGTTCTAATAGTTCTTGCAGTTGGCTTTGCAGTTCTTTCATCTCGCTGGTTGCGAGTCTGTAAGGAGCACGAGCTATTGGTGCAGCTCCTGGTACAAAATCTATTTGAAATTCAACAGATCGATGTGGACGTAGTCCCGGTAATTCTTTCAGAAATACATCAGGAAATTCTTTTGCGACGGGAACATCATTGATGCTCTTTTCTTCAGTTTGTACTTTCTCGACGTGTGCTAGAACAGCATAGCAGCCTTTTCTTATTAGTTTTTGTGCCTTCAAATTACTAATAAGATGTAGCTTCGTGTTGCCCTTTTCTTCGTACACCATTAAGGGTTCTCCTTCTTCTCGTACAATGCGAATTGCATTTTTGTAATATACGATCTCTGCTTTCATCTCCTTCAGCCAGTCCATGCCAACTATTACATCAAAACTCCCTAACTCTACTGGTATCAAATCAATCTTAAATATTTCGCTACCCAGTTTAATTTCTCGATTCCGGCATATATAATCTGCTGAAATTAATTTACCGTTTGCTAATTCGAGTAAAAATTTACTATCCAATGGCGTCAATGGAGAACTTAATTTAGCACAAAAATCTCTACTCATATAGCTTCTATCTGCACCCGAATCAAATAAAACGTAAGCAGATTTATTGTCAATAATAAACGTACCCGTAACAAGCTCCGGGTCTTCCTTTGCCTCTGCCGCATTAATATTGAAAACTCTTCCGCAGCCTTGTCCATTCGTGTTCTCCTGGTTCGGGTAATTTCTAATAATGTGGCCCTGTTTTCCACATTTATAACAAACTAAATTGGCATAACTTGCTCCGACACTACTTGCTCAGCCATTACTCGTTCTGACACCATTTGTTCCTTTCGTTCTGTTAACCCCTGGTCCGTAGACCTCACACTTCATCGCGCTATGACCATTTCTTTTACACTTGTTGCAAAATTTGGTGCAGAACCCCGAGTGATACTTTTCACACCTTTGGCATAGCTGCTTCTAATTATTGTTGTTGTTGCGGTTGTTATTGTTGTTGAGATGATTGTTGTAGTTGTTGTTGTTGTTATTTTGCCGTTTGTTGTAGTTGCGATTGATGTTGCGATTGTTGGGATAGTTGTTGTTGTTTTGGTGACTCTTATCACCGTTTTCCTCCCACTTTATTTTGACTAGCTTCACGTTGGCCTCTTCGGCCGCCTGTTCTTTAATTCTCCCCTCAATCTGGTTCACTAGTTTGTGAGCCATTCTACATGCCTTTTGTATGGAGGCAGGCTCGTGTGAACTTATATCTTCTTGGATTCTCTCCGGTAACCCTTTCACAAATGCGTCGATCTTCTCTTCCTCATCTTCTAATGCTCTCGGACATAATAGGCACAATTCTGTGAATTATCTTTCGTATGAAGTAATATCGAATCCCTGTGTTCGTAACCCTCTAAGTTCTGACTTGAGTTTATTGACCTCGGCTCTCGGACGGTACTTCTCGTTCATCAAGTGCTTGAATGCTAACCACGGTAGCGCGTAAGCATCATCTTGTCCCACTTGCTCTAGATAGGTATTCCACCATGTTAACGCAATACCTGTGAAGGAATGCTTAGCGTACTTCACTTTGTCTCCTTCAGCACACTTACTTATGGCAAACACCGATTCAACTTTCTCGGTCCACCGTTTCAATCCGATTGGTCCTTCGGTCCCATTAAATTCTGAAGGTTTGCAGGCAGTGAATTCCTTGTAGGAGCATCCTACACGATTTCTTTCATCGTTAGCTGTATTGCTAGATTCAGAGTTATTGTTGGTATGTAGCGCGGCCTGCACTGCGGCTATGTTTGAAGCAAGAAAGGCACGAAATTCCTCTTCGCTCATATTCAAGGTGTGTCGAGTAGTCGGTGCCATTTCCTTCAAAATAGTCAAATGAAACAATTTAATCATACAGAATATTAAGAGTAGTCAATAGTATCTTGTAGCATAATATGAACTCATTTATAAAAGCTTTTTCTTCGTATTAGTGTTTTATAAGTTTAAATTCGGGTACTACCTACCCGTTAAGTTCATACTTAGTAGCTAATATACAATTCAACTACTACAATTCCATATGAAAAACTGATTATAATAATATATCACATACAAATATTCTTCAAACTTACAACTTCGCTATATTACATATAACATGAAATATAGTACACTATGATACAGGACAGTTTTGAAGATAAATCTAGTTAATACGCAAGTTGTTCAGCAAAGGAAATAAAGACACGTAATTCATAAGTCCAGAAACAAGTCATGCATTCTGGTTTTACTAAGATGGCATCCCATCCTTTGTCTTGTGGAAAATAACCATTATGACCATTAGCTAGGCAGCATGTTGTAATGTCGTCAAAAGGACGAGGGTTTCATAATGTCCAACAGCCCCGTAATAATCTAAAAACCTTGTTTCTCACCCCAACTACTGAATCCGTCACTTGTGGGAAAGTTTTATTTAAAAGCTGCAATCCGATGTTCTTTTTCTCACTTTGGTAAGAAGCGAACATCACTAACCCGTAAGCATAACATGCTTCTTTATGTTGCATGTTAGAAGCTCTTTCTAATTCACGAAATCCTATGTTGGGATATGTTAAGTCAAAATAGGTTCTTAACCCGTAGCGTAAAATTGCATTTGGGTTCCCCGCATTTAACGCTTTAAAGAAAATACGCCGTAACTTACGGTCTCCCTAATGTGATATACCCCACCTATCAAAGGATAGCCTTTTATAAACTAAGGCATTTCTGGAAAGTCTTTCAAATGTTTGACAAATTAATTTTGCCATAACTAAATGTGCTGATGAATTCTGACCGACTCTAGACAAGATTTCCTCAATCATATCCTCTGGTAGGTCTTCTAAAATATTCAGTTGTCTACCCTTAACGTCCATTTTGTTTTTATACTGTAAAATAGACAAGGATTAGATTCGTAATAACAAACAATACAAGCAATTTTTACATAGAACATAAAAGTACAAGCACACTACAATACATTTATTACACAACATGCTCACACCCCTCTAATCTGAATCACTGGTTTCTTCTTCTTCTTCGGACTTGGTTCTTTTTCCTAATCTTCTAGGGATATATGATGTTCCTCTAATACGAGTAGTCATTTTCCACATTGGTTTAGAAAAACCTGGTGGTTTAGAGGTTCCCGGGTTATTGTCACGATATTGAAAATACGGGTGTTGACGGTACATATAAAGTTCATCGGGGTCGGAATCAGATTTCTCTATTTTGATGCCTTTTCCCTTATTATTTTCTTTTTCCTCATTAAATTGGGTTGGGGTAATTTCTATAACATCATCGGAATCCTTATCAGGATCCGATTCATCGAAAAATTGGTAATTTTCCCAATATTTTGCTTCCTTAGCGGAAACACCATTGACCATTATTAACTTTGGTCCATTGGTTGAGGATTTTCTTTTATTTGATCGGTTTTCTGTGGTTCCTACTATTCCCCCTCCAGAACCTCTTCTTCTTCTTCCGGTTCCTCTGCTTCTGGTTCCTCTTCTTCCGGTTCCTCTTATTCCGGTTCCATTTCCTCTTCTTCCGGTTCTTTGGGAACTTGTGAATCTTGCCAATATATATTCGACTCTTCGTTATTATTAGGTGAGTCAATGGGATTTGTGCTAGAGGTAGACATCTATCACACAATATCAAACATGTTAAGAGATTAATATATCACATAATATTTACATGTTAATAATATATAGTTTCCAACAAAAATGTTAAGCAATCATTTTTAAAGAAAACACGGTCGAAGTCCAGACTCACTAATGCATCCTAACAAACTCAATAAGACACACTAATGCAAATTTTTCTGGTTCTCTAAGACCAACGCTCGGATACCAACTGAAATATCCCGTTCATATTGATTATAAACGTTCCATATTAATTGATTTCGTTGCGAGGTTTTGACCTCTATATGAGACGTTTTTCAAAGACTGCATTCATTTTTAAAACAACCATAACCTTTATTGATAAAAAAAGGTTTTAAAAACATTACGTAGATTATCAAATAATGATAATTTAAAATATACTGTTTACACACGACCATTACATAATGGTTTACAATAGAAATATATTACATCGACATATGTTTCTTGAATGCAGTTTTTACACAATATCATACAAACATGGACTCCAAATCTTGTCCTTATTTTAGTATGCAACAGCGGAAGCTCTTAATATTCACCTGAGAATAAACATGCTTTAAACGTCAACAAAAATGTTGGTGAGTTATAGGTTTAACCTATATATATCAAATCGTAACAATAGACCACAAGATTTCATATTTCAATACACATCCCATACATAGAGATAAAAATCATTCATATGGCGAACACCTGGTAACCGACATTAACAAGATGCATTTATAAGAATATCCCCATCATTCCGGGACACCTTTCGGATATGATATAAATTTCGAAGTACTAAAGCATCCGGTACTTTGGATGGGGTTTGTTAGGCCCAATAGATCTATCTTTAGGATTCTCGTCAATTAGGGTGTCTGTTCCCCAATTCTTAGATTACCAGACTTAATAAAAAGGGGAATATTCGATTTCGATAATTCAACCATAGAATGTAGTTTCACGTACTTGTGTCTATTTTGTAAATCATTTATAAAACCTGCATGTATTCTCATCCCAAAAATATTAGATTTTAAAAGTGGGACTATAACTCACTTTCACAGATATTTCCTTCCTCGGAAATAAGACTTGGCCACGGATCGATTCATGAATCTATACAAATATGTACATATATATCAAAGTATGATCAAAATATAATTACAACCATTTTTATTATGTTTTAAAGATTTGAGTGTATTAAGTCAGCTGTCCTCGTTAGTAACCTACAACTAGTTGTCCACAATTAGATGTACATAAATAAATCGATATATATTATCTTGAATCAATCCACGACCCAGTGTATACACGTTTCAGGCTAAATCACAACTCAAAGTATATATATTTTTGGAATCAACCTCAACCCTGTATAGCTAACTCCAACATTACTGCATATAGAGTGTCTTTGGTTGTTCCAAATAATATATATACATGGGTCGATATGATATGTCAAAACATTTGCATACGTGTCTATGGTATCCCAAGATTACATAATATATTAGAATACATGTATAATAAAATATAAGTTAGCTAGGATATGATTTGTAAAGATTTGTTAAACATTTCCCGTAGCTAAAAAGATCAAAAATATCCAATCTTGTTTTACTAGTAACTTCTTCATTTTAAATCCGTTTTGAGTGAATAAAATTGCTATGGTTTCATATTGAACTCTAATTTAAGAATCCAAATAGAAAAAGTATAGGTTTATAGTCAGAAATTTAAGTTATATGTCAATTACTAAAGAGGTAGCCATTTCCGTCGAAAGAATGACATCTTGATGACCATTTTGAAAAACATACTTTCACTTTGAGTTTAACCAAGATTTTTGGATATAGTTTCATGTTCATATGAATAATAATTTTCCCAGAAGAACAACTTTTAAATCAAAGTTTATCATAGTTTTTAATTAACCAAATCAAAACAGCCCCCGGTTTCACTACGACGGCGTATATCCGATTTTATGGTGTTCATCGTGTTTCCAGGTTTTAAATCATTAATTTAGCATATCATATAGATAAAGAACATGTGTTTATTTGATTTTAAAAGTCAAGTTAAAAGGATTAACTTTTGTTTGCGAACAAGTTTAGAATTAACTAAACTATGTTCTAGTGATTACAAGTTTAAACCTTCGAAAAAGATATCTTTATATGTATGAATCGAATGATGTTATGAACATCATTACTACCTCAAGTTTTTTGGATAAAACTACTAGAAATGAGAAAAATGGATCTAGCTTCAAAGGATCCTTGGATGGCTTGAAAGTTCTTGAAGCAGAATCATGACACGAAAACAGTTCTAGTAAGATTTTCACTCGAAATAAGATTGTTATAGTTGTATAAATTGAATCAAAGTTTGAATATGAATATTATCTTGAATTATAAAGATAACCTACTGTAAATAACAAAGGTTCATTGATCTTAGATGATTACTTGGAATGGATTAGAAAGCTTGGAAGTAAACTTGCAAACTTGGTAGTATTCTTGATTTTTATGAAACTATACTTATGGAATTTATGAAGAACACTTAGAACTTGAAGATGGAACTTGAGAGAGATCAATTAGATGAAGAAAAATGAAGAATGAAAGTTTTTGTAGGTGTTTTTGGTCGTTGGTATATGGATTAGATATAAAGGATATGTAATTTTGTTTTCATGTAAATAAGTCATGAATGATTACTAATATTTTTGTAATTTTATGAGATATTTCATGCTAGTTGCCAAATGATGGTTCCCACATGTGTTAGGTGACTCACATGGGCTGCTAAGAGGTGATCATTGGAGTGTATATACCAATAGTAAATACATCTAAAAGCTGTGTATTGTACGAGTACGAATACGGGTGCATACGAGTAGAATTGTTGTTGAAACTGAACGAGGATGTAATTGTAAGCATTTTTGTTAAGTAGAAGTGCTTTGATATGTGTCTTTAAGTCTTTAAAAAGTGTAAGAATACATATCAAAATACAACATGTATATACATTGTAATGGAGTCGTTAAGTCTTCGTTAGTCGTTACATGTAAGTGTTGTTTTGAAACCTTTAAGTTAACGATCTCAATTAATGTTGTTAACCCAATGTTTATTATATCAAATTAGATGTTAAATTATTATATTATCATGATATTATGATGTATGAATATCTCTTAATATGATATATACATTAAAATATCGTTACAACGATAATCGTTACATATAAGTCTCGTTTCGTAATTCTCGAGTTAGTTGTCTTGTTTTTACATATGAAGTTCATTGTTAACACACTTAATGATATATTTAAATATCATTTTATCATGTTAAATATAGTGTATCAATATCTTAATATGATACATATGTATTTAGTAGACGTTATCATAACGATAATCGTTATATATATCATTTCAAGTTTCTTAACTTAGTAATCTCATTTCTTATGTATATCACACATTGTTAATATATTTAGTGAGATACTTACTCATCATAATATTATGTCAACCATATATGTATGTCCATATATACCACAACATGTAGTTTTTACAATTTTGTAACGTTCGTGAATCGCCGGTCAACTTGGGTGATCAATTGTCTATATGAAACTTTTTTCATTTAATAAAGTCTTAACAAGTTTGATTGCTTAACACGTTGGAAACATTTAGTCATGTAAATATCAATATCAATTAATATATATAAACATGGAAAAGTTCGGGTCACTACAGTGGTGGCCGACGGTTGGGGAGGCAAGGGAGGGGGGACCACCTTGGCCTCATGTGGTGTTGGCATGGTGTGGTCCATGGTGGTGGTACAAAGTATGTTGGAATGTTGGGTAGCATGCACAAAGTGTAAGAATTTGTACATAAGCATGCAAGTTACTTGTCTCATTAATTACTTGGGCTAATTATTAATTACATGGGCTAATTAATCCACTAATTAGTCCACTAATTATTAATTACATGGGCTAATTAATCCACTAATTAGTCCACTTAGGTTGAGTAGGTTGGGCATGGAAGTCCACTAAGGTGTTAAGTCCAATAAGGCTACTAGTGAGCATTAGTAAACACTAAGCGTAATTAATAAACCATTAAGCCAAGTAATTGTCATAAATAAATAACAATTATGTTTACGTAGTCATTACATTCCAATTATGACAAAAGTTTAACGTGTACCAAGTACGTTGCTCGTTTTAAACAATAAGTGACACTAACGGTCATAAATGCAATCAAGGATCATGTTAAGTAACTAAGTGCTTAAAAACACGTTGTAAGGCATTAACGAAAGTAATTAACATAATTAATGATCCCAGAATATAATCTAAATCAGTACGCACAAATACGCAGTTTCGTGAAAGTAATAAATATAATTAAAAGTCGAAAAGTCGGGTCGTTACACTTGAGGTAAACGATATCCTTATTGACCAATGCTTTACAGTGATTGGTTTCATGTCCGAAGTCATCGTGAAAGTTGCAAAATTTGGACTTATCCCGTCGCGCGTATTCGGATATTCGCGCAGGTTTCTCAAACGTCTTGGAGATGGGCTCCATCACGTATATCTCCTTTAGACTCTTTGTGAGGCTTCTGATTAAGGCTTGTTTGTTTTCCTTCGTGTCATTGTCTCTGTATCGATGATGTTGTTGGTTGTTGTTCCCTTGATGGTTTCTTGGGTGCTTTCTGTCACTGTGATGATTGCTGCCGTGCTACCGGTAAGGGCTGGAGTCATGCGGACTTCTTCCAAGACTGCCAGACTGACGACCACCCCTTGGCGAGTCGTAACCATTGCGCCGACCACTTCCCGAACCGCGGTAACTCAAGTATCTGGTGGTATCTTCTTCGGCACGCATGTGTTCGTGCGCTTCTCTAATTGCCTCTGCTAACGTTTCTGGAGGACACTTCCTGAGCCTTTGCCACAACGCTAAATGGCGCTCTCGGCAGATCCCGTGTATGAAACCGAATACCTTCAATAATTCAGCGCAATTAGGGATTCTGGCTACTTCTTGGAAATACCTATCGATGAACTGTCCCAGGGATTCCCCTTGCTCATGCTTGATGTAATGACACTCGACATGCGTCCTTTGAGTTGCGCGCATGTTATGAAGGTTGAGTAGGAAGCGTGTTCGAAGGTTATCATAACAACTTATAACTGGCACTGGAAGGTTGTTGAACCACTGTCGGGCGACACCTTCGAGCAGTGGAGGGAACTCTATACATTTTGTCTCATCGGCCCAGCGCTGGTTTCACGCTATTCCCTCATACTTCTGCAGAAAGTCATCAGGATCTGAGAATCCGTCATAATACCCCAAGGTGAGTGGTATTACGGGCAATGGCGTTGATATGTGGTTCAGTATGTGTGCTGAAAATTTTTACCCTCTAGGATCGGTCTCAAAAGAGGGTTTGACGGGTACTCCTTTCATTCCCGAGTATAGGTTTTTGATCATGAGCTCGGCCTTCCCAGGCTGTTCGAATTCGTGCACCATGTCATCCGGCGCAGCGTTCATCAAAGCATGAATCAGATAGGCTTGGCTGAGGGCGCGTTGCTCGCGCGTCCGAGCCGGTGATTCTGTGGGAGCATCTCTTCCTACTGAGTAGGCTCCTAGCGCACTGGGAGGAGTGCTGGACCTTGGAGTGGTCAGAGAAGCATATCTTCGTGGCGAGGGTGAGGGCCTTGTGCCTTGTAGGCCACCAGGACTGTTATTGTGGCTTGGGCTACCGCGTGTGGCCTCGAGCGCTGGGTAGGCTGGAGTGAACCCCACTTTCGTGGTATTTGAGGCCCAAGGTATTGGCCTGATTGCTTCTGAGGTCTTGAACAGTGACGTAGGTATACCCAGAGGAGGTATCTGAGTGCCCCTTGGTTGCGCGGTGTCAGAGATCCCTGTGGATCCTTTGGTTGTCAGGTTAGGTTCTACGGGCGAGGTAGCTCGCGCCTGTGTAGGTTTGGGTACTTCTGGCTTGTTATTCATTTTAACACCTGTGAGTACTTCTGGCTTGCAAGTCATTTTAACACCATTTACTATATCAAAAAGAAACAAGTGGGTTGTTAGTGGACATATAGAAAAAAGATCAAATCAAAATCTTTTAACTTGTATGTCCCACGGATGGCGCCAAATGATCAAGCATAGAATATTCGGGTCAGGTTCGGTCCATGCTTGACATCAAAGAAGGGGGATTTAAGGGTCAACTGGGTTTAACTCTTCGGTCTGGAGTACCGTGAATAACCCCCTGCGAGATGAGGATCTCAGCGGGGGTGGTTAAACATAGACCCACCATCGGCGGGTAGTCCTGTCGGTGATGGCTCGCGCTGGGTTATAGTGTTTATGTTCAGAGAACGTTACCTGTATATCAAGAGTGTCTAGTGAAATGCTTTAAGTCCGGTAGCGCTGGTACAATTGCGCTATCTTAGATAGCGCGGATGGCCGTACGTGGATACTTAAAATAGTATGTGTGTAAGTTCTCCAAGAACAGATCCCCTGCATTGTGGTTCGAGTCTATTATTTATAGGGTGATCCTTTTTGTCTTCTATTACCACGTAATAATGTTAGCAAGATCGTGGCCTGCAAAGAGTACTTTCGTGAGTGAGCTGGTCCGACAAAAGTAAAAGGTGTTTTGTTTGATCTGACTCTTGTCTGCCATACACCCCCTGCTAGCTACAACATCACCTGACATGCATACGTCACTACCGCGCTGACGAAGAAACAGCGCGGCTTAGTGATTATGGCGATTATCATTTTAGCGCGCATCGTGCTTGGCCCACCTAGCGATGATGTTTGATACGCTACACGAGCTAATCGGGTATGCGTATCATTAATGATAAAGACTCAAGCGTTATGTTCAAGTTTGCTTCTTTATCACATTTAGATGATAAAGACTCAAGCTTTATGTTCAAGTAGATGAAAGCTACAACTTTTTGCAACTAAGGTGCTAAAGATTGCATCTTTCTTCCATTTTCAAAATAATAACAAGTGTGTCATGGATCTTTAAGCTAGAAGCTTAGATCTTCATGTTTTAAGTGACCATAAGCAAAAAAACGTAGATCTAGCGAAGATTTATGAGACCATAAGCTATAAAGCTTAGATCTAAACAAAATACATGAAACCATAAGCTACAAAGCTTAGATCTAACAAGATTAATGAGACCATAAGCTAGAAAGCTTAGATCTAACAAAGATTCATGAGACCATAAGCTAGAAAGCTTAGATCTTGGATGATGATGATTATGAAATCAAAAAGTAATAAATAAAGTGATGATAAGCATGAAAAAGCAAGAAAACTTACAAGCTTTTCAAGAAATTGAAAAGGATTGAAACTAGAGCTAAAACTTCCTTAAAGCAAAATTCAAAACTTGAAAAATGATGGAGATGATGAGAGTGATCAAGTTGGCCAAAATTTAAAGGGGAGGGGAAGGGTTTGTGGTGTTGGTGAATGGACAAGAATGTTGAGAATTGTGACGACCCAGAAATTTCTGACCAAATTTAAACTTAATCTTTGTATGATTTCGACACGATAAGCAAAGTCTATTTAATTGAACCTCAAATTTTTGAACTGTTGTTATGAATTCATTTGACCTTTGACTATTCCCGACGATTCACGAATAATTGTGTGTGAATAAATATGTGAATATATATAAATATAAATATAAGGGTATATATATATATATATATATATATATATATATATATATATATATATATATATATATATATAATATTTTGAGTTAATAAAATACACTTTAATCAATTAGAATTTAAAATGTAAAATAAGAAAGAGAACAATCAAGTATTATCAAAATGAACATCTATATATATGATTCTTAATAATAAATATGATTTTATGGTATAATATATATATATATATATATATATATATATATATATATATATATATATATATATATATATATATATATAAATTATAAAGATTCAAGATAAATAATCATATAATATATAATATTAATAAGTAAATGTAATAACAAGTTAAAAATATATTTGTTATAGTATTATTATTATTACCTTTATTATTACTAATATCAACATCAGTATTATTGCTCTTATTATGAAAACAAGTAACTTGTTATATCCTTATTACTACTAGATATTATTATTTTTAAAATATGTAAAAATTTAATACTCATTATTATATAATACATTATATAGTTATATTACATAATCTATAACATGTAACACTAACATATTAAATATAGTTGTTATAATAATACTGTTTTTACTTTTAAATATTAATATAAACACCAGTGTTATTAATATCCTTATTTTGAAAATATAATATATAGATATAAAAAAATTTGATATATATATAAATATTATTATTTCTAGTATTATTATCAATACAAATATAACTAGTATAATTATCATTAATATTATTATTATTATTTTTAATTAGATTATTATTAATATAATTATAATTATTAATTATTAACAATAATTATATAAAAAGTATGTGCAAATCAATCCAAATTCAGTTAAAGATACCTATCACTTACTGTAATTGATTTTGTCTGAATCTCTTTAGTTGTTACATATTCCATTCGATTGTACCAATCAGTTGAATTCAACAAAGTGATTTTATTTTTTTATTTATTTCCTGAACGAACTTAGCTGACGGCCAAATTACTATAAATCAATCAGGTTATTAGATGATAAAGATAAAAACTTACCCAGTTCTTTCATCCTCATTAACCATTTATAAATTATAACAGCTTCCATTGTCAATTTAAACAAAAAAAATTTTTAAAATAAAACAGACGGTCACTCTGTTTAGAACAAGAAATTTGATTGTTTGATTTCGAGTTTATTTTTAAAATCTAGTATTGAGGTTTTGTTATAAATCCTTTGGTGAATCTTTCTGCAAAATACCAACTTTCAATTCATTAAATCGAGTTAGAATTTTGAGGTCAAAGTTACAATTTTAAAAGTCAACTATCTGGTTAATCGTAAAATTTGAATTACTGCTAATGTTTTTGGACCATTTAACGATTCAATAAGATTCTAGGATGGATTTACAATATATTTTATGTAGAAAACATTGTCTAAAAGTGATTGGATTTTAAAATCATAATGGGAGTTCTTCACGCTATTTTTTTCACAGTTATTTTGGTTTTTTTTTTTATTTTTTTTTGTGTCTATTAACAAAAATCGATTTAAAAGTTGTTTCTGATTCATATAAAAGTCTAGAATTAAACTGTTAGATTAGATGTGTTGATTGGTATGTGTCCTGGGTCTGATTTAGTTGAAGAAGGAGATGATATAATAAAAAGGGAAAAAAAAACGGGTTATGTTGTTTTTGGGAGGGATTAATTCCAGAAAGAAAGAAATGGAGGAGTGGTGTTGGGAGCTAGCGGGTGAGCGAGAGGTCTCGGGTTCGAGCCTCCCCTGGGGCATTCTTTTTAGAAAGGCAGTTTAAAATGTTATATAATTTTATTTTTCATTTCCATTACCATTAAAATAATAATAATAATAATTATTATTATTATTGTTATTATTATTATTATTGTTATTGTTGTTATTATTTTTATTATTATTCGTAAGTATTAGTAATATTATAAATAGCATTATTATTATTAAGTATTATGAATATCATAATTATTAATATTATCACCATTAGCATTATTACAATTGCTATTAGTATTGTTATTAATATTGCTACTGAAATTATCATAAACCGTAACCTTAATAACAGTATAATGATATATGTATAAAAATGAAATTTATTATGTTATGATTATGATCATAATTATATGAGCATATGGATATAAAAGGTTATAAAAATATTAACACAATGCATAGAAGTATATGTATGTAAAAGATTAGGAATACCGATAGTATTATGAGAACGATTAAACTTATCATTTTTATTATGTTATTATTATTTTCATTAAATATTAGTATTAGTATCTTTATACAAATAATAGAATTGTTAATATTAACATAAGTATTATTATTATTATTATCAAAAGTATTATTATTATGTAATTACTAAAATCAATATCATAAATATCATTAATAGTAAAATTAATATTTTTACAAACATCATTATTATTATCATTAATAGAACTAATATTAACATAAGTATATTATTAAGGTTATTATCATTATTTTTACTAATCTTAACTTAGTATAATTTGAACTACTGTTTTGATAAACAAATGAAATACATAAATATATATATTTAACACATATAACATAACACAATATTTTATCTTATAAAAGGAATATATGAAATATAAATATATTATTAATATAAAAATAATATCATTAATAGGTTATATATATAAACTTATTCGAATACGTTTATGTGTATTAATATATATACATAAATGTTATAGGTTCGTAAATCCGAGGCCAACCCTAAATTGTTCATATTCATCATATGTATTTTTACTACAAAATACAGTATCGTGAGTTCATTTGATTCCCTTTTACACTTACATTTTTGGAACTGAGAATACATGCGCTATTTTTACAACTGCTTTATTAAATGCTTTTGAAATATATTTTTGAACTGCGAATGCATGAAATGCTTTTATAAATGTTTGATGAGATAGACACAAGCAAAACATTTCTCGAATGAATTATTATGCAGGCAGAAGTTATGTGGATTATTATTGAATTATGTGGACATGATAATTGCCACCAATTGATGTGATTATTTTTCCCCTGATTATTATTGCTTGGTAACCTAAGAATTAGAATCGGGTATGGCCTTAATTCACGCGAATCCTAAAGGTAGCTACCGGGTTAAACACCCCCACCCAGAATGTTCACCAGACGGAAGAGCTAGTGGGCGTGGTGTTTAGTACTTCGAAGTTTATATGATTATTATACAGACGAGATGTTCTGTTTTGGGGATATTATTTATGCGCATTATATGTTAAGGTCGGTTACCAAGCCAAGCAATGAATGAAAAGTGAATGTTATGTATCAAGAGAATGATTTTATACACAGGTTATGTGTATGATATTTTTGTACACGAGATATGTGTACGGTTACTAAGATTTATGAAAATGGTTTCGTACACGAGATAGATGTACTGTATTTGAATCTTGTGGTCTATCAAAATGATGAATTTTTATTGTTTACGATAAACTTATGAACTCACCAACCTTTTGGTTAACACTTTAAAGCATGTTTATTCTCAGGTATGAAAGAAATCTTCCGCTGTACATTTGCTCATTCTAGAGATATTACTTAGAGTCATTCATGACATATTTCAAAAGACGTTGCATTCGAGTCGTTGAGTTCATTAATATTATTACTAAGTCAATTATAGTTGGATATATTATGAAATGGTATGCATGTCGTCAACTTTCGATGTAATGAAATTTTGTCTTTTAAAAACGAATGCGATGTTTGTAAAATGTATCATTTAGAGGTCAAATACCTCGCGATGAAATCAACTATTTTGAATCGTTTATAATGTATATGAACGGGTCCTTTCAAGAATCTGGTACACATGTAGTGGCAACTTTTACTTTATGATTGGTGGGTTACTTTATGCTTAAAAGGCTTAATTTTAATGGGTTAGCCATGTTCCATCTAGTCCACTAATTAATTTAGGTTGGTCATGAAATAAATAATACTTGTAGTCCAAATAAAATGCTAAGTCCAAATAGTGAGCTTGTGTGCACAAGTAATTAATTAAAATCTATTAAAATAATAATTAATTAATTAATTATCACTAATAAATAAAAATAATAATAATATTTCAATTATTATTAAATTAAATTGTAAGTCATCTAAATCTCTAAGTTCTTCCGGCTAGTGACGCAAACGGTCGAATCCATTCGGAATTAAATTAAAGTAGGCTATTCAAGTATGTGCATGTTTCTGAAATATCGCGAATTATTTCTAAATATGTCGTAAGCTCAGAAAATATTCAAGATGACAGAAGTATATACGCACATAATATAAATTACACATATACGAATGCAAGTCGAAAAAGTTGGGTCGTTACGAACTCCTTATCGGACACAACCTCCACCCTATCTTTCACTCTTAACAAAATTAACAGGAATATGAAACGTGGTCGGTCAAAAGCCTTAGTGAACATATCAGCACGTTGGGTTGGGGTACCTATTTGTAGGACATCTATTAATTTCTTTTCATAGCAGTCCCTAATAATATGGTACTAGATTCCTATGTGTTTGGTCTTAGAATGGTTAACAGGGTTTTTAGTCACAGCAATAGGAGCAGTATTATCAACATATATAGGAGTGTTAGAAATATGCAAACCGTAATCCCGCACCTGTTGTTGAATCCATACAACTTGAGACGTATAACTTGCAACAACAATATATTCAGCTTCACATGTTGATTGTGCGATAGATGTTTGTTTCTTACACTGTCAACTCACTAACCTGCTACCTAGGAACTGACAACTACCATAGGTCGATTTAAAATCTCTTTTGCAGCCTCCATAGTCAGAATCACTATATGCTATTAACTTGAACCCATCCTTTCATGGATATGATAAGCCCAAACCAGGAGTTCCCTTAAGATAACGCATGATCTTCTTTGCATCTAACATATGATTCACATTCGAATTTTCTTGATAACGAGGACATAAAAAAGTCACGAACTTGATATTCGGGCGGGGCACAGTAAGATACATTAACGAACCAATAATATCTCTATATAAGGTCGGGTTGACTTTTGCCCCTGTATTTTCCGGTGTAATCCCGTGATTCACCGATAGAGGATTCTTAGCAACTCGTTCATCTTCCATCTTGAACCGGCTCAAGATGTCAACTACATACTTTGATTGATGTAGAAAGATGCCTTTTTCTGTTTGGTCAACCTGCAGACCTAAAAAGAAATTAATGGCTCCCAGTGAACTTATCTTGAATCTTTTCTGTATAACATCCTGAAACTCATCTACCATTTTTTGATCTGTAGACCCAAAGATGATATCAGTCAAGCGGGAGGCATATACCTGTACCAACATTATATCGCTGCCCTTTTCTTTGATAAACAGAGACTGATCGATGACTCCTCTCCTAAAACCATTCTCTATCATATAGTTTGACAGAGTTGCATACCAAGCTCTCGGGGCTTGGTGATGCCCATACAACAGTTTTTCTAAGAGATACACCTTTTCTGGATGATGCGGATCAACGAAGCCCGGTGGCTGAGTCACATACACTATTTCCTAAAGAGCGCCATACAAGAATGCACTCTTAACATCCATATGAAAAACCATAAATCCTTTAAACAGAGCAAACACCAAAAAAAGTTGAATAGCCTCTAGTCTAGCAACTGGAGCATAAACCTCATCATAATCAATCTCAGGAATTTGATGATAACCACTGACAACCAATCTTGCTTTGTTCCAGAGCACGATACCTTGGTTAGCTTTCTTATTTTTCAATACCTACTTTAGGCCATACAGTTTACAGCGTGATGGTAGAACCACCAATCACCAAACACCCAAATGATTAATTTGTTAAAGTTCTTCCTGCATAGCTGAAACCCACTCATCATACTGCAATGCCTCTTTGACATCCTCAGGTTCGACTTGCGACACGAAGCAACAGTGCGTATTCCTGAAGATTCTTCTGGTTTGATTCAAATGAGTATAAAAAGTAGTAACAACATTTGCATAGGGTGTGACGTACTCATCTGAAGTAGAAGTTCCGTCTATCTTAGCACCTGAAACACCTGCAGGATCTAGCACATAATCATCAAAACGTTTAGGGAGAGATACCATTCAACTAGACCGTCGTAGTCCATCTCTCTTAGTAGATTCTTCCGTTGTGGTCTGAATAGGTTCCTCAGTTGTTGTTTGAATTGGTTCCTCATTTACCACATCATCAAATACTTCATCAAATACGTCCTCTACCTCAGAATGTAATCTCGTCTCCTCTAATTAAGGAAAAGAATCATCTGAATCTAATTCATCGTTATTTAGCCCAGTTTCTGGTGCACTTTCTTTAGCTACAATCGATATATTAGTTTGCACACGCACATCAGACATGCGTTCATCAGAGATACGCATGTTATACATCGTTTGTGCTGCAATCACTTAATCCTCAGAGTTATCCTCAGGTAGATGGAATGACTTAAACAAATCATCATAATCAAACTACCACGAATACCCTTTACCAGCTAGAATAGAAGCATGCCGTTGAATATCAATTTCAGTACGTTCTTCAACACACAGAGAATCCAAATTATATACTATTTTACACGCATTCCCATAACCCAAGAATCTTCATGTAACCGCTTTCCGATTGAATTTCCCACATGTATCCCAAACCATAATGGTACAAAGAGAGCCAAATGGTTCAAGATGTTTGATATTTGGTTTTCTTTTCAATAGCAGCTCATAACATGTCTTGTCGTGATGTTTCACAACAAGGACCCTATTCATCGTATAGCACGCATTCGAAATTGCTTCACTTTAAAACGTAACAGGTATTTCTGAGTCAGCCAACATGGTTCTAGAAATCTCAATTAGAGTTCTATTCTTTCTCTCAGCTACACCATTCATCTGTGGAGTGTAAGGTGAACTGAACTGTTGTTGAATACCTTTTTCATTACAGAACTCTTCCATCTTTTGATTCTTGAACTCGATCTCATTATCTGTCCGGATCCTTCTAACTCTCAACTTGTATAATGTTTTAATTCACGTGATCAGCAACTTGATTTGATCAAATGTATCAGCTTTACTTTTCAACATCACTACCCACGTGAAACGCGAGTATTCATCAGTAACCACTAAACAATATGAATGACAAGTGATACTCTTCTTGTTGATTGGACCAAAAAGATCCATATGAAGAAACTCAAAAGGAGTATTAATGGAATGATTTTTCTTAACTTTATGTTACTTCTTGGCTTGCTTCCCTTTCTTACATGGCAAACATCCATCAGGAACATGGAACCCTTTTACATTAACTCCTACAACCAGATTTTTGTGAACTAAATGGTTCATCTTCCTGATACTTAAATGACCCATCCGTTTATGCAATAGAATAGACTCATGTTCAGTAGCTTTGGACAAGAAAACCTGCTGCCATGTTGCTGCATTATCATAAGCCTTTGACATATCTAGAATATATAGGTCTTGACATCTTGGTGCCATCATAAGAATCATGTTTTTAGGAACTTTGTAACCTTTTCTCATAATATAACATTGATGCTCGTCAAAAAGAACTTTATGCCTTTTATCACAAACTTGAGAAACCGATAGCAGGTTATTCACCATATCTTTAACATAACTCACTTTATCAAAACTGATCGAGGAATTTGAAATCATTCCTTGGGCAATAATAAAACCTCCTTGATCACCCGCAAAAGAAACATGTCCTCCTTTAATAGATTTAACATCATGAAGCAGAGACATGTTTCCTGGCATGTGCATAGACACCCCACTATCAACAATCCATGTATTTTTATTTGGACTGTAAGCGACCTGCACAAGTAGAGAAAAATAATTAGTTTAAGGGGGATACCCATGCTTTGTCAGCGATGGGTTTCCCATTGACATTAACAGCCTTATCATCTTCCCTGTCATTAGCTATACCCGAGTTTCTAGCCCCAATTATTCCATCCTTAGTTGTCCACATTTGATTTTTATGCAAAGGTTTGTTAAAGCAAACATTGTTTGGATCAACCTTTAAATCATTTACAGATTTGTACGGATGTGTAGGAATCACATGCTTTTCAGACTTCCCCGTTGTAGGTCTGGAAGACATATGATTCTTTGGAGGAGAAGCTGATCTGTAGTTGTGAAATTTCTTGGGGGACTCAGCTCAATCCTCCTCCTAAGTGCTATGAACCTTTTCGGACACTTAATTTCTCTGTGACCTCCCATCCCACAATGAAAACATGAACAAGTAATTACATTATCGTCACTATAATAGGAATCAAACCTAGGGTTATATTGTGATGACCCGGAAATTTTTGACCAAATTTAAACTTAATCTTTATATGAGTTCGACAAGATAAAGAAAGTCTGCTGGTTGAGTCTCAAAAAAAAATTTGAACTGTTTCATATATTCATTTGACTTTTGACCAGTCTCGACGTTTCATGAACAACTAATTGTAAATAGATATGTGTGTGTATATATATATAATTAATAATTAGAAATATAATTTTAAATATTATATATTGTTGTTATTAAAATTAATTATGTAAAACAAAATAAAAATATGATATTATGATAATTATTTAAAAACATATCTATTTATATAAATAAAGTATATTAAATATATATTTTGTGATTTCGAATCTATTTTGTAATCGACAGTAACGCTCATTTATCATTCGATTGATATTAATCAAGTTAAAAACGAACTTATGTGATTTTAAAACAAACGGTGATCCAAAAATGAGTTTTATAAATTATAAGCTTATTAATAATACATTTAGAAGTTATTTGTTAAATTTTAAAACTTTTTGTATTTTACTTGGGGTTGTGAGTGAATAATTAATGTAATATTTAGTTAATAGTTAGTGACCAAATTTTATACCATAATGACCCAAATAAATAAAGATACTTAATTTAAAATTTAATATTTTTTCGAAAGACTTTTATCCGCCACTAATTTCAATTAGTGGACGATACACAGTCCGTGAAAACTGTTGGCACATAATTACAATATATGAGGCTGCTTAAATATTGATAATTGATAAATTACTATTGTGATTGATAACTGTTTCCACACGTTTAATCACATTTGAATAATTATTGTTATTATATTATGTAGACTACTGTATATGTTTGATGTTTGTTTCCTTCAACTGCATCATATATGAATTATATATATATATATATATATATATATATATATATATATATATATATATATATATATATATATATATATATATATATATATATATATATATATATATATATATATAGCATATTAATGCACACATATACAACCATCTATCTATCTTCTATAATATATATATGCATACATGCTTGAACATCTTCAACCGAGAACCACCATCGTTTATGTTTTTTCATCGTGAGCTTCTTCACCGGACCACCACCACAAACAACCACCTCCATCTCTTTCTCTCCCTATCTTTTCTGATTGAAACACCCACCAATCACCACTTGAAATCCCTACTCCATCACCACCATGAACCGTCGCCATCTTAAACCCATCAACTATAACCATCGACTATTTTCATTTAAGAACCGACCTAAACCCACTTGTTTGCTAATGATCCCAATACACCACCTTTTTATGGTTCGAACCATGAACCACACCACACCTTCACCAAACCATCACCTCACCTCTATCAACATACATTACCACCATCTTACCATTGTCCTCTTTTGATCTGACAACCATATAACTCCCATCACTGTAGTACCCCATCCCAATCCATCTGGACGAATACATTACATTTGGTTATATCGCGAGGTACTTGACCTCTATATGATACATTTTACAAACATTGCATTTGTTTTTAAAAGACAAACTTTCTTTACATTGAAAATTGATGGCATGCATACCATTTCATAATATATCCAACTATAATTGACCTAATAATAATCTTAATGAACTCGACGACTCGAATGCAACGTCTTTTGAAATATGTCAAGAATGACTCCAACTAATATCTCTAATATGAGCAATTGCACCGCGAAAGATTTCTTTCATACCTGAGAATAAACATGCTTTAAAGTGTCAACCAAAAGGTTGGTGAGTTCATGAGTTTAACATAAATAATTATTTCCATCATTTTAATAGAACACAAGATTTTCATTTTCAGTTCTCATAAAAATACGTCCCATGCATAGAGACAAAATATCATTCATACGGATTGAACACCTGGTAATCGACATTCACAATATGCATATAAGAATATCTCCATCATTCCGGGATCCTCCTTCGGACATGATATTAATTTCGAAGTACTAAAGCATCCGGTACTTTGGATGGGGCTTGTTGGGCCCGATAGATCTATCTTTAGAGTTCGCGTCAATTAGGGTGTCTGTTCCCTAATTCTTAGATTACCAGACTTAATAAAAAGGGGCATATTCGATTTTGATCATTCAACCATATAAAGTAGTTTCAATTACTTGTGTCTATTTCGTAAAACAGTTATAAAAACAGCGCATGTATTCTCAGTCCCAAAAATATATATTGCAAAAGCATTTAAAAGGGGATTAATGAAACTCATGCATATAAATATTTTAAAACAGTTAATAAAGCATTTGCATGTATTCTCAGCCCAAAAACATAAAGAGTAAAAAGGGTAAATGAAACTCACGCATATAAATATTGTAAAACAGTTAATAAAGCATTTGCATGTATTCTCAGCCCAAAAACGTAAAGAGTAAAAAGGGCAAATGAAACTCACGCATATAAATATTTTAAAACAGTTAATAAAGCATTTGCATGTATTCTCAGCCCAAAAACGTAAAGAGTAAAAAGGGCAAATGAAACTCACCTAATGTATTTTGTAGTAAAAATACATATGATGACATTGAACAACTAAACAATACAGGGTTGGCCTCGGATTCACGAACCTATATCTGTATATATTTATTAAAACATATAATCATAATCAAACAAATGTATATGTATTTAGTTATGTAATCGTTATAATAATTTACAAGTTTTATTATCTAATTATATATTTTCATTTTATATAAAGTTAATAATATAGTTAAGTTATGTGTAAAAATATATATACTTTTTATATATATATAGTCTTCATTTTTATATTTATAATCTTAACATCGTTATTAAAATCTTTATCTTCATAGTCGTAATTATTTTAATACTAATACTGATAATAAT
Source organism: Rutidosis leptorrhynchoides (assembly GCF_046630445.1). Classification (NCBI taxonomy): domain Eukaryota; kingdom Viridiplantae; phylum Streptophyta; class Magnoliopsida; order Asterales; family Asteraceae; genus Rutidosis; species Rutidosis leptorrhynchoides. Next base: position 324,686,117 of record NC_092340.1, read on the forward strand.
ACTATTTATAAAATAATAATTTTTAATGCTACTACTAGTTAAAATAATGATCCTACTAATAGTATAATAAATATGATACTCATGGTGTTATTAATAGTAATACTTATAATAATCTAGTAATATCAATAATAATAATAATAATAATAATAATAATAATAATAATAATAATAATAATAATAATAATAATAAAGATAATAGTAATAATCATAATATAATAGTGATAATAATAATAATAATCCTAATGATAATTATAACACTTATACTATTGATCACGATTATGATAATACTATTAATTTGATTACTAATATGATATTTCTAAATATTAGGAGTAATAACATTTATCATTTTCATAATAATAATAATATCAAAAATAATAATAATATTAGTTACGTTAATGATAATGATACTTATATCATTAATATTCATGATAATAATAATTAACACCATAATACTCACATAACCAATAATAACAATAATAATAATAATAATAATAATAATAATAATAATAATAATAATAATAATAATAATAATAATAATAATAATAATAATAATAATAATAATAATAATAATAATAATAATAATAATAATAATAATAATAATAATAAATAAATAAAATACTACCTTAAAGGTTTCAAAAGCCTTTCTAAAAAGAAATGCTCTAGACAAGGTTCGAACTCGCAACCTCTCGCCCACCCACAAACACTTTTAGCCATCCCACCATTTTTGTGTTTCTGTATAATACGATAACCAGAAATATTTAACCCGCCATCATCATTTGACCCAGTTTCTTTTTGGCCCAACTCCCCTAACCGGCCCAACATCAAATACGACCCAAAAACTGGACTCGGCCCAAATAACAATTACAGTTCAACTAGGTTTTTAGTCTGTAAAAAAAAATACGACAGCAGCAATCTATAATTCCTGATTCACCTTCATCCTCATCGAATATCATTATCATCTCATCATCGAACGTCAATAATCATCAATACCATGAATACTGTATAATCATCATCATAATTCAATATTCTCTTCATCAATATAGTCATCGGTCTCATTTCACCATCATCATCATATATCAATTATAATCATCAACGACATCAATCACCTTGTATTATCATCATCTAATCATACTTATCCCGTCATCTTATCCTCGTCAGAATATCGAAAACAAAGGAAGAATGTGAAAGCCATAGCACGTCAATAACCATAGCTAGCCACAATTAATCTTTGGGCCATAAAAACATAATTTAATTAAGATGTCTAATGGGCTTCGGTTACCGCTAACTCATCTGCAAGACCATCTAGCAATTTAACAAGTCCAAAGGTACTCGTGGTTTGTTTGATTAATCACCTGGATCTCGATCGAAGAAGGGAAAGGAAAATGCAGTAACGTGTCCACATCACTTTTCCATTATCTTTCCCTATCATAATCAACTTCTTACCTTATCATATATCATCCTTTACAGCTCATCTTCATTATTTAATATCACTGTCTTTCTTTATTAAAGTATGGCTTTTGATTTGCAATAAAAAAAACAAAAGGTTGGAGAGTACAGCGAATTAAGAACAGTGGGTGGGGTTAGGAATAATTTCATCTTTTATATAATTGTTCTCGGCTTTAAAGAAACAGAAACAATCAAGTAGTTGCAGTAGGTAGGGCAGTTTTTAATATTTAACAGAAGCACTACAGCCGCAAACAAAAGAAATGGTGCAATAGTTTTTCCATAGTTGGTGTTCGAAAGAAAAAGGCAAGGGGAAGAAAAATATATAAACACTCACCAGAATGAAGAAATAAATAAAGAAAAGATGATTTTTGGTAAGAGGGATGTTCGGTTTATTTTGGATTTGTACAGAATAGATATTAGTAGTAGCAGTAGTAAAAATGCAGGTGGTGTTTTGATTTGAATCGGAAATGGATATCGTACTATGGCAGAAGCATGAATGATAGTGAGCAACTTTGTAGATGTACAGCTTGATGAAGATGATATTGGTTTTTGGTGAGGATATTGTCGAGCATGTGAGTGTTCATGAAGAGGGGTAGTGAAAGGTGGTCTTGTTGGTGATCCTTGGTGGGTCTTGATAAAGAAAAATAAATCGAAGGCAGGAAACAATAGAGTAATCGAATTACCTCAAAAAGTTTAGTGATGGTGATCCACGAGGAAGGTGGTGATTATGGGTATTGCTTGTGTTCACATAGGAAAGAAACATAAAAAAATGGATTTGTGATTTATGTTTCTTTTGGATGCAAGAAGGTTGCGAATGGGGTTGTTTCAGCTTCTGGTAATTTATGTTTCATTTTTCTAATAGTAACAGAGATAATATATTGTGCATTGAACTCGATTGAGGTTGTACATGAATTGCTCACAATTGTTTTGTAGTGAATGATTTGTCGACAAGAATCAAATAGAAATAGGTGAAAAAGAACAAAAAAGTAAGACAAAATCAGTTTGATAATTAGATTCGTACAAGTTAATTGACAATGAGAGCTAACAAAGTTGGATAATAACAAAAATTAATAACAGTTTGATTGCAACCTTGAATTGAATTGATCCTTTTTTATTCTGGATTTATGTACGCGTATATATACCGTATCTAAATAATCGTATATCTGTATACCTGTATTTAGTTATATTTATTTGTATTCCACTTATATTTATATAATTATATTATATTTATAGATTATAGTTAATCTTTTAATAAATAGAATAATAGTAATGCTCCTAATATTTTAACTAATAACAATACTAATTATAATAATATTAGTAATTAATATTAAAATATTATATATATATATATATATATATATATATATATATATATATATATATATATATATATATATATTTGAAATACTTATATAGATGTTAATATTGCAAATAAAAATATTATCACTATAACTTATTATATTAATTATTTATATTGAAACAATAATATTAGAGTATAACATTTAATAATTGGTTAATATTGATAAATTATGTATATTCAATCTACTTTCTATATTCAAAATAATAAGTTTTAGTCATTTTAAGTAATCGTTCATAATAACTAAATCACATACTAGTACATTAATATGTTTAGTTTATTATATATATATATATATATATATATATATATATATATATATATATATATATATATATATATATATATATATATATATATATCTGTTTACAATTAAAGGTTCGTGAATCGTCGAAAATAGTCAAAGGTTAATTGACTGCATAACAACAGTTTAAAATTTTAAGATTCAACATTACAGACTTTGCTTATCGTGTCGAAAACATATAAAGATTAAGTTTAAATTTGGTTGGAAATTCCCGGGTCATCACAGTACCTACCCGTTAAAGAAATTTTGTCCCGAAATTTGAGTGAGGTGGTCATGGCTAACAATTAAAATGTTTTCATGACGAATATGAGTTGATAAATAGAGTTTTATTATCATTGAGTAATATCGACGAAACGATTCGATTATTTGAAGAGTACGAATGAACCTATCACAAAAGAGTGAAATGAATAAATAAAGTTTCTTCTTAATTTTTGACGCAGTCAGGGTTGAATTCCGGAATTCAAGGGATTTAAAGAAAATCTTCGAAATCTAAAAGATTTGATTCTTCGACGAGTAAGGAAATTGAGATCTCTATAATTAAATACGGTGATCTGCCTCGATTACTCTGTCTGATTTTTTTTTTAAATTAAGCTCTTCCGTTCCATTATTCTCACCATTCCTATACTTTCTTTCTTAATCCATACATCCAACAGATTATGAAAATGCTAAATCCAGTTCTAATCTTTGATATTTTCCTATTTATCATTTCTGTCATCCTTCTTTTCAATCTTCCACCAGAAAAATCTATTTACTTCTAATATTACCTTGGGGTGATACTATTCTTAATTCTACCGTGTCTTTATATTGCTATTCGTATTAATATCCAGGGTTTGTAATTTCGGCGTTGCTGTTGGGATTTATATTTTCCTTTATATTTTGAAGCTCTTTGCCTTTTTATTATCCTCTCGACCTCTAGTAAAGTGAGTAACGGTCCAGAATTTGTAAGTATGGAGTTTCGAATGAACTTAATGTTCTAAACAAGAAAGAACGTAATCGCACGATTTGATTTGTCAAAATATCAGAATTATTGAGAATAGAACTATCAAGAATATACTTTCTTGATATGTTCAGAAGTTAAGCAGAATTAAAGAGTTATGTAACATGGCACATGATGACGTTATGATCTGTGAATCACCACGTTCCATTAGAAACTCAGCATGACTTACTGTAATATAATCACGTTGATCAAGTGTCATTATATTATACTAACTCATGCTTCAGTTCCCAACACTACTTCAAAAACATTCATATGATTCGAATTTTTTTCAGATTTTTGAAATGAAAACAGTTTCCTTTCTGATGTAACACTGATATCGCGAAGAGATAAATGATTTCGGATGGGAAGAGTTATGAAAATATCCTCAGAAATATCGAAGATATTTATGATGATATTTTCAGAATTTCTAAGATCGAAAGTTGATGAAGAAAGATTTTCCACAAGTTTTAATATGAATATAGAGCAAGGTTTTCTCTAAAGATTTCATTGGATACAGAATTAATTCTGGATTCTTTGAATATAGGGTTTGGTCCTTGTATTTGTCCTTGGTCTCCTTCATGGTTAGCTCAATCTGTTTTGCAGTACCAAATTTTCTATCGAGCGTTTCTAACACTCCTTTCTTTATCATCCAACTTTTGGCCGTTTAGACCATCTACCATTTTTCTGTTTCCTCTGCATTTAATGCTACGATATCTGAATCATCGGTTATTAATTCGAGGTGGTTTCAGGAGAATTGTGTTTTTAGATGATTAAACGCTGATGGTAATATGATGGAATATGAAAGGTTTCCCGGTAACAATAAAAGAGCACGCATATATATCAAAATTATAATATGGTTGTTTCGAACGAAAAGTCGATATTGTCTTGCTGGAGTTGTGACAAAATTTGCTACTTTGAAAGGAATTATTAAGTTATTTTGGGTAATAATAACACTAAGGAATTAGCACAACTACGTGTTAAACGTTTACTCAGTTTCCGAGAGTTTTTCAGGTGCATAACTATATGCATAAATCTTTCCTTCCGTAGATAAAGTGCGGTTGGTTCATCCTTTCGATTGAGGCGTTTTCAAAAATCGTAAAAGGTTTGAATGCAGATTGTAATTGTCAAGATACAATGAGGTTTAGGATGAAATTAAGTGGCAAACTTGAAGAAATGTTTAGTTTCATATGTTATAATCAATATTTTAATTCATTTTAATTGTCCAATGTCATTAGTCCACAGTCGATAGTCCACAGTTGCCAGTCCAATAATTCATATATAGTTTAATATATAATATTCGAATTAATTAATATGTATCGTGACCCGTGTACATGTCTCAGACTCGATCACAACTCAAAGTATATATATTATTGTAGAATCAACCTCAACCCTGTATAGCTAACTTCAGCATTACTGCATATAGAGTGTCTATGGTTATCCTAAATAATATATATAGATGCGTCGATATGATATGTCAAAACCTTGTATACGTGTCCCGATATTTAAAGTGCGTAAAATAAATAATAAAAATTAAATGACGATAAATAAATTTGCGAGAATTAAAATTGCGATAATTAAATGTAATAAGGAATTAACAGTTAGCTAGGAACAGTTAGCTAGGATTTTGTTAGCGTGGATTCTTAACAGAATTTCTCATAGTTAATTTGTTTATTTCTAACAAATTTTATTTTGTCATATATTTTCTTCATTATGCCACTTGTTGGATTCTGATAGGTCAAAATCCAAATATGAAATTGAATAAAAATGGTTATTCTGCGATGAATGGATACGTATATCGGTGGTTGTAAGTAGGATAGTAAATGACTGTTGAATCAGATTCGAAGAATATACAGTGTAACTTATTAATGTGAAATATAAATATTCCTCAGGTATTACCTACCCGTTAAAATATTTTCATCATTAACAGTTTGTACAAAAGAATTTTTAGTTACAATCTTTATGAAAATATACTTACATATATATTTTCTTCAGATGTAATCATGGATTTAATGAGTCAATATGATATTAAACTCATTTGATTTTACCGTTAGAACAAGAATATATAATCTCTAAAACATTAGAGATTACATAATCGCCATGTCGAACGAAGATAAATGATATAGAATGTCATGTAGAACGATGATTATACTTGAGGTACAGAATTAGATGTTGAGGTTTGTGCTGCAGATGTTGTTGTTGATGGTACTGGTGTTACCGGTTCTGTTGTTGAAGCTGGTAGGTTTTGCACCACGTTTTCCCGATTGATTATTCGAGCGCGAAGTTCGTTGACTTCTTCCATTATTCTGGGATGATTGTCGGTCGGAACGAGCAGATAAATAAGGTTTAGAATTGTGGATAGAATATAATCATGACGAGATACTCTGGAAATGAGCGAGAAAATGGTATTACGGACAGGTTCGCCGGTAAGTGCTTCAGGTTCTTCGTCAAGAGGACAATATGGTGGATGAAAGGGATCGCCTTCTTCTTGTCTCCAATGATTAAGTAGTCTACGAACCCATCAGATGAATTGGGGATGGATGGTTGGTTGATTCATTCTGGTGACACTGTTTTCGGAGCTTAGGTGAAACTCCATATCGGAATAGCTGTCGGAATCCGAGGAATTTGAACTGGTTGGGGGATTCATCTCGTACGATCAGATGAAGGATTTTCGATAAGAAATAGATTATAGGATGTAGATTAGTACCCTGCAATACATAGTTTACATATGCATATATAATACAAAAATCTTATAAGTTACGGAGGATTCTACGGAAGCTGTCAGGCAAAGGTAACAATAACAGATACGCTAAGATATGAATTTATCTATACACTGTCTATGCAATGGAGGCAGTAAGACGTGTTTAGACTAAGAATGATAAGCAGGTAATTTCCTAAGGATGATAAGTAGATGATTTTCGACTAGAAATGATAAGCAAAACTTTTGACATGCAGACACGGTCGAAGTCCAGACTCACTAATGCATTCTAACGACTTATCAGTTAGACACACTAATGCAGACCTGATTCGCTAAGAACACCGCTCTGATACCACCTGTAGTACCCCGTCCCAATCCATCTGGACGAATACATTAAATTTGGTTACATCGCGAGGTACTTGACCTCTATATGATACATTTTACAAACATTGCATTTGTTTTTAAAAGACAAACTTTCTTTACATTGAAAATTGACGGCATGCATACCATTTCATAATATATCCAACTATAATTGACCTAATAATAATCTTAATGAACTCGATGACTCGAATGCAACGTCTTTTGAAATATGTCAAGAATGAATCCAAGTAATATCTCTAATATGAGCAATTGCACCGCGAAAGATTTCTTTCAGATCTGAGAATAAACATGCTTTAAAGTGTTAACCAAAAGGTTGGTGAGTTCATGAGTTTAACATAAATAATCATTTCCATCATTTTAATAGACCACAAGATTTTCATTTTCAGTTTTCATAAAAATACGTCCCATGCATAGAGACAAAATATCATTCATATGGATTGAACACCTGGTAATCGACATTCACAATATGCATATAAGAATATCCCCATCATTCCGGGATCCTCCTTCAGACATGATATTAATTTCGAAGTACTAAAGCATCCGGTACTTTGGATGGGGCTTGTTGGGCCCGATAGATCTATCTTTAGAGTTCGCGTCAATTAGGGTGTCTGTTCCCTAATTCTTAGATTGCCAGACTTAATAAAAAGGGGCATATTCAATTTCGATCATTCAACCATATAATGTAGTTTCAATTACTTGTGTCTATTTCGTAAAACAGTTATAAAAACATCGCATGTATTCTCAGTCCCAAAAATATATATTGCAAAAGCATTTAAAAAGGGATTAATGAAACTCACGCATATAAATATTTTAAAACAGTTAATAAAGCATTTTCATGTATTCTCAGCCCAAAAACGTAAAGAGTAAAAAGGGCAAATGAAACTCACGCATATAAATATTGTAAAACAGTTAATAAAGCATTTGCATGTATTCTCAGCCAAAAAACGTAAAGAGTAAAAAGGGCAAATGAAACTCACGCATATAAATATTTTAAAACAGTTAATAAAGCATTTGCATGTATTCTCAGCTCAAAAACGTAAAGAGTAAAAAGGGAAAATGAAACTCACCTAATATATTTTGTAGTAAAAATACATATGACGACATTGAACAACTAAACAATGCAGGGTTGACCTCGGATTCACGAACCTATATCTGTATATATTTATTAAAACATATAATCGTAATCAAACAAATGTATATATATTTAGTTATGTAATCGTTATAATAATTTACAAGTTTTATTATCTAATTATATATTTTCATTTTATATAAAGTTAATAATATAGTTAAGTTATTTGTAAAAATATATATACTTTTTTATATATATATAGTCTTCATTTTTATATTTATAAGCTTAACATCGTTATTAAAACCTTTATCTTCATAGTCGTAATTATTTTAATACCCTAATACTGATAATAATACTATTTATAAAATAATAATTTTTAATGCTACTACTAGTTAAAATAATGATCCTACTAATAGTATAATAAATATGATACTCATGGTGTTATTAATAGTAATACTTATAATAATCTAGTAATATCAATAATAATGATAATAATAATAATAATAATAATTAATAATAATAATAATAATAATAATAATAATAATAATAATAATAATAATAATAATAATAATAATAATAATAATAATAATAAAGATAATAGTAATAATCATAATATAATAGTGATAATAATAATAATAATCCTAATGATAATTATAACACTTATACTAATGATCACGATTATGATAATACTATTAATTTGATTACTAATATGATATTTCTAAATATTAGGAGTAATAACATTTATCATTTTCATAATAATAATAATACCGAAAATAATAATAATATTAGTTACGTTAATGATAATGATACTTATATCCTTAATATTCATGATAATAATAATTAACACCATAATACTCACATAACCAATAATAATAATAATAATAATAATAATAATAATAATAATAATAATAATAATAATAATAATAATAATAATAATAATAATAATAATAATAATAATAATAATAAATAAAATACTACCTTAAAGGTTTCAAAAGGCTTTCTAAAAAGAAATGCTCTAGACAAGGTTCGAACTCGCAACCTCTCGCCCACCCACAAACACTTTTAGCCATCCCACCATTTTTGTGTTTCTGTATAATACGATAACCAGAAATATTTAACCCGCCATCATCATTTGACCCAGTTTCTTTTTGGCCCAACTCCCCTAACCGGCCCAACATCAAATACGACCCAAAAACTGGACTCGGCCCAAATAACAATTACAGTCCAACTAGGTTTTTAGTCTGTAAAAAAAATACGACAGCAGCAATCTATAATTCCTGATTCACCTTCATCCTCATCGAATATCATTATCATCTCATCATCAAACGTCAATCATCATCAATACCATGATTACTGTATAATCATCATCATAATTCTATATTCTCTTCATCAATATAGTTATCGGTCTCATTTCACCATCATCATCATATATCAATTATAATCATCAACGACATCAATCACCATGTATTATCATCATCTAATCATACTTATCCCGTCATCTTATCCTCGTCAGAATATCGAAAACAAAGGAAGAATGTGAAAGCCATAGCACGTCAATAACCATAGCTAGCCACAATTAATCTTTGGGCCATAAAAACAGAATTTAATTGAGATGTCTAATGGGCTTCGGTTACCGCTAACTCATCTGCAAGACCATCTAGCAATTTAACAAGTCCAAAGGTACTCGTGGTTTGTTTGATTAATCACATGGATCTCGATCGAAGAAGGGAAAGGAAAATGCAGTAACGTGTCTACATCACTTTTCCATTATCTTTCCCTATCATAATCAACTTCTTACCTTATCATATATCATCCTTTACAGCTCATCTTCATTATTTAATATCACTGTCTTTCTTTATTAAAGTATGGCTTTTGATTCGCAATAAAAAAACAAAAGGTTGGAGAGTACAGCGAATTAAGAACAGTGGGTGGGGTTAGGAATAATTTCATCTTTTATATAATTGTTCTCGGCTTTAAAGAAATAGAAACAATCAAGTAGTTGCAGCAGGTAGGGCAGTTTTTAATATTGAACAGAAGCACTACAGCCGCAAACAAAAGAAATGGTGCAATAGTTTTTCCATGGTTGGTGTTCGAAAGAAAAAGGCAAGGGGAAGAAAAATATATAAACACTCACCAGAATGAAGAAATAAATAAAGAGAAGATGATTTTCGGTAAGTGGGATGTTCGGTTTATTTTGGATTCGTACAGAATAGATATTAGTAGTAGCAGTAGTAAAAATGCAGGTGGTGTTTTGATTTGAATCGGAAATGGATATCGTACTATGGCAGAAGCATGAATGATAGTGAGCAACTTTATAGGCGTACAGCTTGATGAAGATGATATTGGTTTTTGGTGAGGATATTGTCGAGCATGTGAGTGTTCATGAAGAGGGGTGGTGAAAGGTGGTCTTGTTGGTGATCCTTGGTGGGTCTTGATAAAGAAAAACAAATCGAAGGCAGGAAACAATAGAGTAATTGAATTACCTCAAAAAGTTTAGTGATGGTGATCAACGAGGAAGGTGGTGATTATGGGTATTGCTTGTGTTCACATAGGAAAGAAACAGAAAAAAAATGGATTTGTGATTTGTGTTTCTTTCGGATGCAAGAAGGTTGCGAACGGGGTTGTTTCAGCTTCTGATAATTTATGTTTCATTTTTCTAATAGTAACAGAGATAATATATTGTGCATTGAACTCGATTGAGGTTGTACATGAATTGCTCACCATTGTTTTGTAGTGAATGATTTGTCGACAAGAATCAAATAGAAATAGGTGAAAAAGAACAAAAAAGTAAGACAAAATCAGTTTGATAATTAGATTCGTACAAGTGAATTGACAATGAGAGCTAACAAACTTGGATAATAACAAAAATTAATAACAGTTTGATTGCAACCTTGAATTATATTTATTTGTATTCCTCTTATATTTATATAATTATATTATATTTATAGATTATAGTTAATCTTTTAATAAATAGAATAATAGTAATGCTCCTAATATTTTAACTAATAACAATACTAATTATAATAATATTAGTAATTAATATTACAATATTTTATATATATATATATATATATATATATATATATATATATATATATATATATATATATATATATATATATATATATATATATATATATATATATATATAGATGTTAATATTGCAAATAAAAATATTATCACTATAACTTATTATATTAATTATTTATATTGAAACAATAATATTAGAGTATAACATTTAATAATTGGTTAATATTGATAAATTATGTATATTCAATCTACTTTCTATATTCAAAATAATATGTTTTAGTCATTTTAAGTAATCGTTCATAATAACTAAATCACATACTAGTACATTAATATGTTTAGTTTATTATATATAATTATTTACATATATGATTATATATATATATATATATATATATATATATATATATATATATATATATATATATATATATATATATATATATATATATATATATATATATCTGTTTACAATTAAAGGTTCGTGAATAGTCGGAAATAGTCAAAGGTTAATTGACTGCATAACAACAGTTCAAAATTTTAAGATTCAACATTACAGACTTTGCTTATCGTATCGGAAACATATAAAGATTAAGTTTAAATTTGGTCGGAAATTCCCGGGTCGTCACAATCACCACCTTTCTCATACCGTCAAACTTAAACCCACCAACGTGATCCACCACTACAACCATCATGAACCACTATCTCCACCATGTCTGCTGCAAACGTTTCTATTTAAAACATGGAGACATCACAAGATAATTGCAATCTACTGCTGCTCTTAAGCTCCTACTATTATGTTAACTGCTACTGTAAACTAGTTGTCCTTCTATCGGGAATTTTAACAAAGTGAAATGAGTAGTATATGTACGCACTAGAGTTTTGTCAACATGGACATATAGGAATTTAATATACATCACTTTTTTAAAGATTATGCAAGTGGAGTATGATAGGAATTGGATGGCCAACCAAAATGGAACAATTAATGGGGCGTGTTTTTTTTTTTAGTAATTAGGTAAAACTTATGAATATGATCGAACCCCACTTCCAGCTGTTTATTTCACGAGCAATATAACAAATCTAAAATAAATTTGGACGTTAATTTAGCTTATGGGCCGTAAATTTGGGCTACTGAATCGTGTGCTATAGGAATTAACTAGTTGGGCTCGTGAGGTTGTAGTAATGATGTTAATGATATGGGCTCGTGATTTTTTCTAATATACCGAAGTGTTCATTTTTTTTAGTGATGATGATGTTAATAATGATTATGATGAGGTTATGGTTATGATATGATGATTATAAATATCATGATGATCGTGAATGGTAGATGACGAGGTGGTAATATGATTTTGATGATGATGATATAAGATTAAAGATGACAATATCGATGATAGATGGATCGGATTATGATGATGAAGTTATTAAATTGGTTTTTTTTAAGAAAAATGAAACCAAAATGAAATGGGTTAAATAGATGTAACTTAGGTATTAAATCAGAAAAGCTACAGACGGATCCATGGTTCAGGATGTTTGTGTTTAAACGAGAGGTTTTGGGTTCGAGCCCGGGCATATGCATTTACTTTTGGAAATTTTCTTGAGAGGTAGTTATTATTATTACTTTTATTATTATTATTATTATTATTATTATTATTATTATTATTATTATTATTATTATTATTATTATTATTATTATTATTATTATTATTATTATGTTTACTGATATCATGATTTTTATTATTATTTTTAACATTATCATTATTATTAAAATTTCATTATTATTATTATTATTACTACTATTATTTTTATCATTAAAATTATCATTATTATTATTATTAGATTTATCATGATTTTTAGTATTATTTTTATCATTATTATTATTAGTATTATTAATATTAATATATCAAATAAAGATTTTTCTATATAAAAATATATTTATATAAACCATGACTATATTAATATTTAGTAATAAATATTAACTACCTAGTTAAAGTATATAAAAATAAATATATCTAATTAAGTTATTAATGAAACATTAAAATAACAACTATATCACTAATAATACATAAATTTATTTGATTACCATAATATGTGTTAATATATATATATATATATATATATATATATATATATATATATATATATATATATATATATATATATATATATATATATATATATGTTCGTGAATCCGAGGCCAACCCTGCATTGTTCAGTATCATCGTATGCATAATTTTACTACAAAATATCGTATCGTGAGTTTCATTACTCCTTTTTTAAATATATTTTGGCACTGAGAATACATGCGCTGCTTTTATAACTTTTTTACAAAATAGACACAAGTACTTGAAACTACATTCTATGGTTGAATTATTATACTGGATATCACCCTTTTTAGCTTGGTAGCCTAAGAATTTGAGAACAGAACCCCAAATTGACGCGAATCCTAAAGATAGATCTATTGGTCCCAACGAACCCCATCCAGGTTATGGATGCTTTAGTACTTCGATTTTTATATAAAGATGAGTGTACCTGTATATTGGGGATATTCTAGATGCATTTTTTTAATGTCGGTTACCAGGTGTTCACCATATGAATGAATTTTTAATTCGCAGGTTATGCATACTATTTTGTACTCGGGTTACGTGTATAATAAATTATCCGAAATCTTGTGGTCTATTAAAATGATGGAAATGAATGTTTATGATAAACTAATGAACTCACCAACCTTTTGGTTGACCCTTGAAAGCATGTTTATTCTCAGGTTTGAAAGAAATCTTTCGCTGTGCATTTGTTCATTTAGAGATATTACTTGGAGTCATTCATGGCATATTTCAAAAGACGTTGCATTCAATTCATTGAGTTCAATAAAGATTATTATTAAGAAGAATACAGATTAAGTCATTTATAGATTGGATATATTATGAAAGGGTATGCATGCCTGTCAACTTTCAATGAAATGAAAGTTTGTCTTTTAAAAACGAATGCAATGTTTGTAAAATGTAACATATAGAGGTCAAGTACCTTGCGATGTACCCATATGTTATTGTATTCGTCCTTATAGATTAGGACGGGTCACTTCATGTGGTATCAGAGCGGTGGTCTTAGCGAACCAGGTCTTGCATTAGTGTGTCTAACTGATAGTTGCTTAGATGCATTAGTGAGTCTGGACTTCGACCGTGTCTGCATGTCAAAAGTTTTGCTTATCATTTCGTGTCAAAAATTACCTGCTTATCATTCTTAGGGAATCACTTGCTTATCATTCTTAATCTAGCCATATCTTACTGCCTGGATTGCATGAATAGTGTACAGAAAAATTCATATCTTAGCGTATCTGTTACTATAAACTTTGCCTGACATATTCCGTAAATTCCTCCGTAATCTACAAAATCTTTTACTCTATATATATAGATATTCTATGTAATTAGAATACCATCCAATAGCCGGAAATCATTTCATAAAGAAAAATCCTTTATTCAATCGTACGAAATGGAATTCGCCACTAGTTCAAGTCTCTCGGATTCCGATATGGATTTTCACTCGAGCTCCGAAAGCAGTGTGACTGGAATGGAGCAACCGATTAGCCATCATCTATTTTGGATAAATTGGGGATGGGTTCGTAGCCAATTAAATCATTAGAGACAGGAAGAAGGTGATCCTTTCCATCCACCACATTCCCCTCTTGACGAAGAACCTGAAGCACTTACCTGCGAACCTGTTCGTAATACCACTTTCTCTCTCATTTCCAGAGTATCTCATCATGATTATATACTATCTCAAATTCTAGATCTTATTCACCCGCTCATTTCAACCGCCAATCATCCCGGAGTAATAGAAGAAGTCAATGAACTTCGTGCTCGAGTAGTAGCTTTGGAGAGTACGATGCACAACTTGCAGGCATCAACATCATCACCGACAACACCAGTACCACCAACAACACAAACCTCAACAACACAAGCCTCAACACCACTATCTGTACCTCCAGCATAATCATCGTACTACATGACGTCCTACATCAATTATCTTCGTTCTACGTGGCGATTATGTAATCTCTAATGTTTTAGAGATTATATATTCTAGTTCTAACGAAAAATCAAATGAGGTCAATATCCTATTGACTCACTAAATCTATGGTTACATCTGAAGAAAATATATATGTATATATGTTTTCATAAAGATTGTAATTAAAAATTCTTTTGTACAAACTATTAATGATGAGAATATTTTAACGGGTAGGTAATACCTGAAAAATATTTAGATTTCACATTAATAAGTTACACTGTACATTCTTCCAATCTGATTCGACAGTCATTTACTATCCTACTTACATCCACAGATATACGTATCCGTTCACCACAGAATAACCATTTTCATTCAATTTCATATTTGGATTTTGACCTATCAGAATCCAACAAGTGGCATACTTAAGAAAACATTTGACAAAATAAAATTTGTTAGAAACAAACAAATTAACTATGAGAAATTTTGTTAAGAATTCACGCTAACAAAATCCTAGCTAACTGTTCCTAGCTAACTGTTAATTCCTTATTACATTTTTTTATCGCAATTTATTTATCGCAATTTAATTATCACAATTTTAATTCTCGCAATTTTATTTATCGTCATTTAATTTCTGTTATTTATTTTATGCATTATATTTATCATCATTTAAATACTGTTATTTACGCATTTTAAATATCGGGACACGTATACAATGTTTTGACATATCATATTGACATCATCTATATATATTATTTGGAATAACCATACACACTCTATATGCGGTAATTCTCGAGTTAGCTATACAGGGTTGAGGTTGATTCTAAAATAATATATATACTTTGAGTTGTGATCGAGTCTGAGACATGTATACAATGGTTCACGATACGTATTAATTAATTCGAAAATTATATATTAAACTATATATGAATTATTGAACTACTAACATTGGACAATTAAAATGAATTAAAATATTGATTATAACATATGAAACTAAACATTTCTTCAAGTTTGCCACTTGATTTCATCCTAAACCTCGTTTGTATCTTAACGATTACAATCTGCGTTCAAACCTTTCATAATTTTTGAAAACACCTCAATCGAGAGGATGAACCAATCGCACTTCATCTACGGAAGAAAAGATTGATGCATACAGTCATGCACCTGGAAAACTCTTGGAACCTAGATCAAAATTTAACACGAATCTATAATCCCTTGGCGTTGTTATTACCGAAAATAACTTTACAATCCCTCTCCAAATTAGCCAATTTTGTCACAGCACCAGCAAATCAACTTCGACCTTCATTCGGATTAGCTTTATTATAACCTTGATGAATAAGTTTGCCTTTCGTCATCGTTACCGGGGAACCGTTTATGTCCCACTACATTAGCAGTAAACTTACCAACAATTTTGTTGATCCTTAATATTCTGAAAAATCATTATCTTTATCAAAACCTTATCATATTCTCATCCACATCTTATAACGAGAATTACCATACCAATTACCAGGAATCAGCAATCAGTATTTTGAATCTCGTAACGTTTCTACATCAACAGTTATATGTATACATATAACATTTATCTCTTAGAATTATGATCTTTCATTCTGGAATTCTGAAAAGCACCCAGTCTAAGAATCAATACCCTGAATTCTAAAAAAACTGAATGAAGCAGCAAAAAAAAAAAAAAATGCACACGACCTTAACAGTCGAAGGTATAAAATTAAAGAATAAGTGTGTTGGCAAAGCTCAGAAAAGTTGGAACGGGAAAACGGATTAAGCAAACCATGAAGGAGGCTGTGAATAAATCACAAAGACTAAATCTGCCTTCAAAGAATCTAAATGATTCAGTGTCTGCTAAAGTCATTAACGAATACCTTGCTCCTGACTCTAAACCTTTACGGACAAATCTTATGCATCATCCATCGATATTAGAAATTCTAAGATACCATTCTATCTTTCATTATAAATATCTTCGATATTTCTAAAGATATTTTCATAACTATTCTTATCTGAAATCATTTATCTCGTCCCAATTATCTGTGTTACATCATAAAGGAAACTGTTTTAGTTTCTAAATTCTGAAAGATTCGAATTTAAAAAATGAGTGATATTGAAGTAGTGTTGGGAACTGAAGCATGAGTTAGTATAATATAATGACACTTGATCAACATGATTATATTACAGTAAGTCATGCTGAGTTTCTAATGGAATGTGATGACTCACAGATCATAATGTCAACATGTACCATGTTACACGACTCTTCATTCTATTTAACCTCTAAACATATCAATAAAGTATTTTCTTGATATATCTATCTCTTCCGTGATTTCTGGTAATTTAACAAATCAAATCGTGCTATCACAATTTCTTTTTAGAACATTAGTTATGTACAATCTAAACTTCATACCTACGAATTCTAAACGATTACTTGCTTTACTTAAAGTCGAGAAGAGAAAACAAGAGCATGGAGCTCCAAAATATAAGGGAGTATATAAAGCCCGATAACAACACATAAATTACAAACCGTGTATATCAATGTTTATCGTAACATAAAGACATGGGAGAATTAAAAACACTATAACCCCGAGGGCGAAGTAGAAGTAAACAGATTCCTCGGTAGAAGTTGGAAAAGGAGAATGATTGTTGCGATAGTCAGGATAAGGACAATGATCAGAACTGGATTAAGTATTTTCACAATCTTTTGAATTTGGGAATTGAGTATATGAGTGGTAAAAGAAAGGGAATGGAAGAAGTTAATTTATAGTGAAATATCTGATAAAAAAATCAAGGCAGATTTCCGCATTTAATTAGAGAGATCCTAATTTCCTAAATTATCGAAGAATCAAATCTTATATAGATTTCAAAGGCTATCCCTAAATCCCTTGAATTCCGAAAATCAGCCGTGACTACGTCACCGGTTAAGTCAAACCTGCATATAATCATCTCACTCTTTTACGATAGCTTCACTCGTACTCTTTGAGTAATTGAATTATCTTATCCATATTACTCAACAGTAATAAAACTCTATTTATCAGCTCATATTCGTCAGGAAAACATTCTTATTGTTAGCCATGACGATCTCGATCAAATTTCGGGGACGAAATTTCTTTAACGGGTAGGTACTGTGACGACCCGGAAATTTTCGACCAAATTTAAACTTAATCTTTATATGAGTTCGACAAGATAAGCAAAATCTGTTAGGTTGAGTCTAAAAAAAAATTGAACTGTTTCATATATTCATTTGACTTTTTGACCAGTCTCGACGTTTCACGAACAACTAATTGTAAATAGATATGTGTGTGTGTGTGTGTGTATATATATATAATTAATAATTAGAAATATAATTTTAAATATTATATATTATTGTTATTAAAATTAATTATGTAAAAAAAAATAAAAATATGATATTATGATAATTATTTAAAAACATATCTATTTATATAAATAAAGTATATTAAATATATATTTTGTGATTTCGAATCTATTTTGTAATTGACAGTAACACTTATTTATCATTCGACTGATATTAATCAAGTTAAAAGCGAACTTATGTGATTTAAAAATAAACGGTGATCCAAAAATGAGTTTTATAAATTATAGGCTTATTAATAATACATTTAGAAGTTATTTGTTAAATTTTAAAACTTTTTATATTTTACTTGAGGTTGTGAGTGACTAATTAATGTAATATTTAGTTAATAGTTAGTGAACAAATTTTATACCATAATGACCCAAATAAATAAAGATACTTAATTTAAAATTTAGGATTTTTTCGGAAGACTTTTATCCGCCACTAATTTCAAATAGTGTGTGACGACCCGGAAATTTCCAACCAAATTTAAACTTGATCTTTATATGTTATATTATTATTGCTAATATTATTATAATTAGTATTATTATTAATATCAAAAATAATATTATTATCATTTTTACTGTTATCATTAAAAATCATTATAATTACTATATTAGTTGTCATTATTATTGTTAATGATAGTATCATATTATTATTATTATTACCATTATTCTTAAAAATTATTATTATTATTATTATTATCTTTACCATTAATATTATTATTATTAATAACATTATTAACATAATTATTATTTAGAATTATGATTAATATATTTATTAATTAATAATATTATTTATGATTTATAAAAAAAAAATACGAATCTGTTTTACATCTGTGTCTAACTGTATATAATTTTTGTATCTATTTGCTAATTGATTCCATTACAATAAACAGATCTAAAATCTGTTTAGAGTCCACTTCAACTTTTTATTTTTTTTATTTTATTTATTTATTTCTCCTACGTTTGATTCTCCCTGTCGAAACCATCTGCTATAAAACAATCGATCACTTCACAATACTACTAAAAGTAATTCAAATTCCACCCTCAATATCAATTATCACTTCCACTAATTATTTATCTGATAATGTAAGTAATTTTTTTTTGAAACTATGTCGATACCTCTGTTTCGAAACACAAACTGTAACACCACAATTTTGAATGAAATTTATAAATGTAATAATGCAGTTTTGTTAGAATTCATGTATCTAAACTATCTGCAAAGTTACAAGGTCTAATTTATCCTAACGATCTCTAATTTTGAAGTCAAACTTTTAAATTCAAAAGTCAAACGATGTGTTCTAGCGAAATTCGTAATTGTTTTGATGTTTCAAGTTAAATTAATGATTTGAAAAGTTTCTAGGAATGAATTACAACCTAATTCATATAGAAATAATTAGCTAAAACGGTTTTAAATTCGAATTTGATGTTTGAGTTCATAGTATTCTTGACTGTGAATAAGAACAACAAAAATTTGAATAAATCTTTAAAATGTAATAATACATATATGTTAGAAATCATGTGTTTAAACTAGCTGCAAGATTTCAAACGCCAATTCTTTCCATTGGTTGTTAATTTTGGAGTCAAAGTTTTGTTTTAAAAAGTCAATCAATTGTTCTTTAATCAAATTTGAACTTCCTGTTATAATTCAAGTTCAATTGATGATGTTTGTGTATTCTAACAATTATTTGGAAAATATTTCATGAAGGGATCATAGTCTCAAAACCTCTTAATTTAAAAATCAAATATTTATTTTATTTTATTTTCTTTGTGATAGTAGCAGTTTTCCTTTTTTTTCCTTTTTATATTTTTTTTTGTATTAATCAATCATAACCCTTTCTAGCTTTATGATTGTTTCTAAATTGTTTGAAAGTCCCAAAACAGTTTTGATGTTATGAATTGATTAGGGTTGAATTGAACTGTGAGGAAGAAGAAAACAAAAACTGAATAATAAGGGTTATATATATAATCGGGGAGTGATTTAAATCAGAAAATTGAGGATAGCTGAATGGTTTGAGTGCTTGTCGGGTGAGCAGGAGGTCTCGGGTTCGAGTCCCGCCAGTGGCATTTTTTTAAGGCTTAAGGTTGTTATTCTTCATTATTATTATTATTATTGTTATTATTATTATTATTATTATTATTATTATTATTATTATTATTATTATTATTATTATTATTATTATTATTATTATTATTGTTATTATTATTGTTATTATTATTGTTATTATTATTATTATTATTATTATTATTATTATTATTATTATTATTATTATTATTATTATTATGTAGTATTATTATTATTAAGTAAATCATTATTATTATTAACATTAATACAAGTTATATCATTACCATTATTATTTCTAGTATTATTATTTGTAAATTATTAGTATTATCATTATTAATATCATACTTATTATTAGTATTATTATTACTGTATTATTATTGTTAGTATTATTATTATGATTTTAAGGATATTAAAAATGTTAATAACAAAAATATATTATAAAAGATGATATGATAAATATTTTATAAACTAGTTATAATTATACGAATACATGTAAAAAATTATGATTATAGTTACAAATTAATGTTATATGAAGCTATAGGCATTAGTGTAGAAATTTAACACGAAGATTATGATTATTATGATTAGGAATATAAAGGTTTTAATAATAGTATTATGATTATGACAATAAAAGTTTTAAAGATATTATCATTAAGATTATAAGTATATATATAAATGTATGGATTTAAAAAAAACTATGGATAAAATTATAATTTAAGTGAATTACTAATTAGTAGTATTATTATTAATAAAGTTATCATTATTATTATTAGTACATCATTATTATTATCAAAAATTATCATTTTAAACAGATAAATATTTTGTACATAAAATATACTTATTACATATACTATAATTATTAATATTTCAAATAACTATATAAATCAAACTTACTAATATTATTTATTTAAATTCGTACATATAACAAACTATTAAATTTTAATATAACACTAAACAATAATGTATATAAATATATTAATATAACTATATAGATATTAATCATATTGAATATATACACAAATTAAATATATAATATATAAATTATGATATAATAAATAAATTTGTTCGATTACGATTATGTGTATTAATAAATATACCAATGATATAGTTTCGTGAATCCGAGGCCAACCCTACACTTGTTCAATGACATCATATGTATTTTTACTACAAAATACAGTATAGTGAGTTTCATTATTCACTTTTTATATATATTTTTGGGCTGAGAATACATGCAAATGCTTTATTAACTGTTTTACAATATTTATATGCGTGAGTTTCATTTGCTCCCTTTTTAAATGCTTTTGCAATATATATTTTTGGGACTGAGAATGCATGCGCTGCTTTTATAAATGTTTTACGAAATAGACACAAGTAATCGAAACTACATTCTATGGTTGGATTATCGAAATCGAATATGCCCCTTTTTAGTCTGGTAATCTAAGAATTAGGGAACAGACACCCTAATTGATGCGAATCCTAAAGATAGATCTATTGAGCCCAACAAGCCCCATCCAAAATACAGGATGCTTTAGTACTTCGAATTTATCATGTCCGAAGTTGTCCCGGAATGATGGCGAATTTATCATGTCTGAAGTTGTCCCAGAATGATGGCGAATTTATCATGTCCGAAGTTGTCCCGGAATGATGGGGATATTCTATATGCATCTTGTTAAGGTCGATTATCAGGCGTTCAATCCATATGAATGATTTTTTTCTCTATGTATGGGACATATATTTATGAGAAATGGAAATGAAAAATCTTGTGGCCTATTAAAATAATAATTGTTTATGATAAACTAATGAACTCACCAACCTTTTGGTTGACACTTGAAAGCATGTTTATTCTCAAGTATGAAAGAAAACTTCCGCTGTGCATTTGCTCATTTTAAAGATATTACTTGGAGTCATTCATGGCATATTTCAAAAGACGTTGCATTCAAGTCATTGAGTTCAATAAAGATTATAATTAAAGTAAATGACAGATTAGATCATTTAAAGTTTGGATATTATGAAATGGTATGCATGCCTGTCAACTTTTGATGAAATGAAAGTTTATCTTTTAAAAACGAATGCAATGTTTGTAAAATATATCATATAGAGGTCAAATACCTCGCGATGTAATCATATGTTATTGTATTCGTCCTTTTGGATTAGGACGGGTTGCTTCATAGTGGACGATACACAATCCGTGAAAACTGTCGGCACATAATTACAATATATGAGGCTGCTTAAATGTTGAAGATTGATAAATTACTATTGTGATTGATAACTGTTTCCACACATTTAATCGCATTTGAATAATTATTGTTATTATATTATGTAGACTACTGTATATGCTTGATGTTTGTTTCCTTCAACTGCATCATATATGAATTATATATATATGCTTATAGCATATTAATGCACACATATATAACCATCTATCTATCTTCAACAGAGAACCACCATCGTTTATGTTTTTTCATCGTGAGCTTCTTCACCGGACCACCACCACTAACAACCACCTCCATCTCTTTCTCTCCCTATCTTTTCTGATTGAAACACCCACCAATCACCACTTGAAATCCCTACTCCATCACCACCATGAACCGTCGCCATCTTAAACCCATCAACTATAACCATCGACTATTTTCATTTAAGAACCAACCTAAACCCACTTGTTTGCTAACGATCCCAACACACCACCTTTTTATGGTCTGAACCATGAACCACACCACACCCTTACCAAACCATCACCTCACCTCTATCAACATACATTACCACATCTTACCATTCTTCTCCTCTTTTGATCTGACGACCATATAACTCCCATCACCACCTTTCTCATACCGTCAAACTTAAACCCACCAACGTGATCCACCACTTCAACCATCATGAACCACTATCTCCACCATGTATGCTGCAAACGTTTCTGTTTAAAACACGAAGACATCACAAGACAATTGCAACCTACTGATGCTAGTAAGATCCTACTATTATGTTAACTGCTGCTATAAACTAGTTGTCCTTCTATCGGGAATTTTAACAAAGTGAAATGAGTAGTATATGTACACACTAGATTTTTGTCAACATGGACATATAGGAATTTAATATACATTGCTTTTTAAAAGATTATGCAAGTGGAGTATGATAGGAATTGGATGGCCAACCAAAATGGAACAATTAATGGGGCGTGTTTTTTTTAGTAATTAGGTAAAGCTTATGAATATGATCGAACCCCACTTCCAGCTGTTTATTTCACGAGCCATATAACAAATCTAAAACAAATTTGGACGTTAATTTAGCTTATGGGCCATAAATTTGGGCTATTGAATCTTGTGCTATAGGAATTAACTAGTTGGGCTCGTTAGGTTATAGTAATGATGTTAATGATATAGGCTCGTGATTTTTGCTAATATACCGAAGTGTTCATTTTTTTAGTGATGATGACGTTAATAATGATTATGATGAGGTTATGGTTATGATATGATGATGATAAATATCATGATGATCGTGAATGGTATATAACGAGGTGGTAATATGATTTTGATGATGATGATATAAGATTAAAGATGACAGTATAGATGATAGATGGATCGAATTATGATGATGAAGTTATTAAATGGGTTTTTTTTTAAGAAAAATGAAACTGAAATGAAATGGGTTAAATAGATGTAACTTAGGTATTAAATCAGAAAAGCTACAGACGGATCCATGGTTCAGGATGTTTGTGTTTAAGCGAGAGGTCTTAGGTTCGAGCCCGGGCATATGCATTTACTTTTGGAAATTTTCTTGAGAGGTAGTTATTATTATTACTCGTATTATTATTATTATTATTATTATTATTATTATTATTATTATTATTATTATTATTATTATTATTATTATTATTATTATTATTATTATTATGTTTATTGATATCATGATTTTTAACATTATCATTATTATTAAAATTTCATTATTGTTATTACTACTATTATTTTTATCATTAAAATTATCATTATTATTATTATTAGATTTATCATGATTTTTAGTATTATTTTTATCATTATTATTAGTATTATTAATATATCAAATAAAGATTTTTCTATATAAAAATATATTTACATAAACCATGACTATATTAATATTTTTGTAATAAATATTAACTACCTAGTTAAAGTATATAAAAATAAGTATATCTAATTAAGTTATTAATGAAACATTAAAATAACAACTATATCACTAATAATACATAAATTTATTTGATTACCATAATATGTGTTAATATATATATACATGATATAGGTTTGTGAATCTGAGGCCAACCCTGCATTGTTCAGTATCGTCGTAAGCATATTTTTACTACAAAATATCGTATCGTGAGTTTCATTACTCGCTTTTTATATATATTTTGGGACTGAGAATACATGTGCTGCTTTTATAACTGTTTTACAAAATAGACACAAGTACTTGAAACTACATTCTATGGTTGAATTATTATACCGGATATCACCCTTTTTAGCTTGGTAGCCTAAGAATTTGGGAACAGACCCCCAAATTGACGCGAATCCTAAAGATAGATCTATTGGGCCTAACGAACCCCATCCAGGTTATGGATGTTTTAGTATTTCGATTTTTATATACAGATGAGTGTACCTGTATATTGGGGATATTCTAGATGCATTTTGTTAATGTCGGTTACCAGGTGTTCACCATATGAATGATTTTTTATTCGCAGGTTATGCGTACTATTTTGTACTCGGGTTATGTGTACAATTAATTATCCGAAATCTTGTGGTCTATTAAAATGATGGAAATGAATGTTTATGATAAACTAATAAACTCACCAACCTTTTGGTTGACACTTGAAAGCATGTTTATTCTCAGGTTTGAAAGAAATCTTTCGCTGTACATTTGCTCATTTAAAGATATTACTTGGAGTCATTCATGGCATATTTCAAAAGACGTTGCATTCAAGTCATTGAGTTCAATAAAGATTATTATTAAGAAGAATACAGATTAAGTCATTTATAGATTGGATATATTATGAAAGGGTATGCATGCCTGTCAACTTTCAATGAAATGAAAGTTTGTCTTTTAAAAACGAATGCAATGTTTGTAAAATGTAACATATAGAGGTCAAGTACCTCGTGATGTAACCATATGTTATTGTATTAGTCCTTATGGATTAGGACTGGTCACTTCATATATGCAGGTGGGAATCTAAGTCTTTGAGGTCTGGGTGGAGACCTCCTTTGCACAGGCGATCTATCAGGAGTCCTAACCGGAGACCTTTTCGGTGGAGGAACATACTTTGGCAGTGACTTACACGCTGGTTTCAAGAAATCTTCCTCCTCAAAACTAGGACCTTTAATAAATTTAAATTGGGGAATGGTTCTTAATTCTGATTGGTCTCTAATTAGCTGGGTTTTTCAAAATAGTCACTGGCTTGGGGTTTGGTTTGACAGTAACATCATTCTTCGAGGTTTCTACCTTCTCAGTCTTTGCGACTCCTACCTTAGTAGTCTCAGAACTATCTAACCCTTTACCCCTATCCTATTATGTCTCAATGGGTTGAATCGGAACATAGTCCTCTCCAAACTGTTTCTCAGGTGGTGAGAAATTGTAATCATGCTCGAACGGTGGAGGACACTGTTTGTAGTCACTACTAGATTCCTTTCCCGCTACATTTTTACAATACTTTAAAACAAAAGCAGACCTCTAAAAAATATATGCCATATCTCTTTCAGTTTCAAAACTAATCCTTAAAGATTCTTTTTCTTTCTTAAGAGCATCTATCTCAGCAATCTGCCTCATTATGGTCTGAGTATTTAGCAATACGTTAGCCTTCAAATCAGTCAGCTGGTCCTTTAGGGTTTTAATGATTTCCCTAAACTCATTCTCTATATTTCTAAATATCAAGTTATCCTCGTACTATCTCTTAAATGCCTCATTACCCTTCTTAAGCACATCAATTTCCTGTTCTAAGGCAGTACTTATTTTAGAGTTTAGGCAAATCTCAGTCAATTTTTTAACCTGTTCTTCTAAAGTGACACATTTATGACAGGCATTAACAGATTCTCTAAATTCCTTAAGTTTCAATTCTAAACTAACACAATTTTCACAAACAATATTAGTTTCAGATTGTACATTTGCGTTGTTAGATGAATCTGCCATAAAGGCATAGAGACGCATGACTTTCTTCTGAACCTGACCAGATTCTGATTCGGACTCTGACTCTGATTCAGAACTCGAGCTGTTTGACCCAATCTCCAAATTACCCATCTTTTCCACATTAACTTTCTCAGCATCATTACCAGTCGTAACACCATCAATACCATAACTGCTTCCAGAAAACTGACCATCATTCTCACAAGACTTCCAAGATTTGTCATCTAAGAATGAAGACTTACTGTCCGTCATACATCTCCATGATTGTGAATGGCCCACTTAAACTTTTCTTCTACCCTTTTGTTCACAATCCCTCGACGCAAGTAATTTGCCTAGTACCACGATCGATCAATTCTTTCTTCCATTTTGCATCCAAGGCATTTTCAAAACTTTTCTCGTCCAACACATCCCATCTTCACTCTCAGCTTTCTCTTTCTCAATCTCTTCCTCAGTCATCTGAACTCTCACAACATTTGCATGATGATCATAAGTATCTGTCATATCAATAGACCAGTCATACACTTCATCTTCATACGTTGCAGCCAAGGATTTGGAAGACTCTTCTGTAATCGGTAGCTTTAGGTTCTCGATTCTGATTGTGAAATGGATTATGAAAACCTGGCTGCTTCGGCTTACTAAAGTTTCTCTTGAAATGACCCAACTTATGTGACATCTCACTTTATTTATATCAAAGCCAAACTTGGTGTTCTTGTTGATACCCAGATTCTTCTCACCAGTTTTCTGCAGATGACTATTAGCCCTACGAATCACACTACCCATAGCCCAGAGAATGTCTATCTTCTCCATCTCATTCTCATCGATCTGATCATAGTCCTCTTATTCCAAGTGACTGTTCCCAATATGTCCATTCAGTAGATCATTATATGAGTTCACGACCGTAGCCACTAATACCATATCCTCCTCAACCCCTTGAATAGTATGCAAACGAATGTTATCAATTTTGAGAATCTCAGAACTCTCACATTTGCTTAAAGTGGTATGATGAAGAACACTTTGGGGAGCTGGAGTAACATGGCTAGATGTCAATTTCTAATTGTTGAAAGTGAAGGCTGTCTGAAGAGGTGCGTGTTTCTTATCAGTTGAACCAATAGCTGGAGCTTTGTACACAACAGTGTTTTGAACCACTTCTAATCTTTTCATACGTTCCTGTAGTTTGAGTTCCTTAGCCTGCAACTTAGTAACAAAACTGCTAAAAGAATTATCCAAAATCACACAAGATTGCTCAATTTGATGCACAATTAGATCCCACTTAACAGGCAAACCCGTACAAAAGCATCATGTACGAATCATGAATAGCAGGTCCATTACACGGTATAATACTACATGCTGTTTTAAAACAAGTTTTGCATTCATGAAAGGATAACGTTTTACAAAAGATAACGTGACACAAAGGTCGTTACAAAGCAATTATTCAAAATAACATAAGTTGTGAATGTAAAATAAAAGTTCCATGATTGAGACATCTCTAAGTAATGCATCGGAAGTCTAACACAGTGAGTATGTAACAGCAAGTCTATAACATCAAGACAGCAAGTCTAACAGTGGAAGCAACAACGTCTAAGCACATGAGAAATACAAGCTTAAAGGTCAACACGAATGTTGGTGAGCTATAGTTTGTTTCTAATCAGTAATGTAATGTAGACCATGAGATTTCGTATTCAAAACAGTATGAAAAGTATATGCTTAATCATGGGCACCCGGTAACTAACTTAACATATTATTACCCCCTAAAAGTACACTTGGCGAGTGCGTCTGTTTACGAAGTTTTAAACACCCGTTAAATGCTAGCAAAACTAGCCCGAGTGGAGATGTCAAACCCTATGGATCCATATCTAAGATTCGCATTCACCAGTTCAAAAACCAAGGACTAAACGTTACCGTGCTAAGGGGAATCTTTGGGCCGTTATATAACCCACATATATATAAAGTTTAAGTACTCGTGTCTAGTATGTAAAACATAAAAAGCACATGTATTCTCAGTTCCAAAAATAGTAAAGTAAAAAGGAAAGCTATAACTCACAGTGAATGTGCGGTAAAATCGATACAAAAATGTAAGCAAGTTGTAAGTCGGTCCAAACAAGTAAGTTGGTCGATCCAAAAGGTCCACAACCTAAGTCAATGGTTACTAAGTCAGTAAATTGTCCCCAAAAGTTTAAAAGTGAATAAATTAAGTTTAAGTATCATCATCATCATCATCATCATCATCATCATCATTCATAAAAGATAAAATAAGTTTTCAACAAGTATAGATATCGAAACAAAAGGCTGAATTCGAACAGCTGCTACGACCTCTATACAAAACGAAAAGATGCGTGGTCAGTGTCCAAGGCTCCGTATGTGAGTCCTATAATTGCTATCCAATTTTCAGATCCTAACTCGATGTCGTTTGACCGTGGCGACGGTTCAAGCGCGAGTAGGTCAGAATTTTTTCAGCACGTCGTTACAAAGGCGTAGTGATTTTCAGAAGGCTATAAATCCTAAACCGTAAATCGGATTTAGGCGAGTCTTAAGAGAAAAGTCATCTACTCGAAACGAACTACCTGAAAATCAATTTTCCAGAAGCCCCAAGAGTCTGATCAGACCTCGAAAAACAGCAAACAAGTGCTCCAGTGGGTTTCTTGGTGCTTGATGCTCATCACGGTTCTCATCCTTGATGCCTGTAAGCTTCAAGTGTACAACTCTTTGATGTTTTAGCATCACTTTGACCAAGTTCCAACCATCAACACACAACTAAGAGTAAAAGCTAACATTCTACAAGTTTTGGACATCAAGGTTGTCTCTTTATTGCATAAACACAATAAAGCTTCAACCTTTGTCCTTTTGACACAAGTTTATGCATCTTCATCATATGAGATGATGAAGACTTGATTCTTATCACCATAAAAATCATAAAAAGGTTCCAAGTAAGTGGGATCTACAATAATAACTTAGATCTCAAGTATTAAGAAACCCTAAGCTAGAAAGCTTGGATCTTTACAAGATTAATGAGACCATAAGCTATAAAGCTAAGATCTAGTAAAAGTAATGAGACCATAAGCTAAAAAGCTAAGATCTTTAACAAAATAATGAAACCCTAAGCTAGAAACTTTGGATCTTTAATGTTCTTGAAGATCCTTAAAGCAAAAGGCTAGATCTACAAGTTACATGAAGATCATAAACACAAGTTTTGATCTTTTAACAAAAATAAAGTGATCTTAAGCTATAAAGCTTAGATACATCAAAATAATGAAGATTCAAAGCTAGAAAGCTTGAATCTTTCATGTTCTTGAAAGATTCAAATCAAAGTTTGAATCTTCAAGATATAACAAGGTCAAGAAGCTAAAAAGCTTGATCCTTTAGTGATGATGATGATGTCGAAAATAAGAAGAAGAAAAAGAAGAAAAAGAAAATTTGAAACTTACACCTTTTAGAGTGAGAAAGACAAGAGAGAGAATTAGGGAGTAAGTGTGTAAAATGTGAATGAGATCAAGTGTAAAATGGATGAGATTTTCTTGGTATTTATAGGGGATTAGGGTGGTGGTAGCCATGGGGTTTAGGGGGGATAAGGGGGACACCTTTTTGCTTTTTGGTTAGTGGTGGTCTAAAGTTGGTGCTTATTGTTAGGATCCCATGCAACATTTGTGATTATGGTTAACAAAAATGCTAGTATGTTGGCTCTTATAAATGGGTTTTTGTCTTACATTTATATGGGTCATAAACTTATTAAAATTGGGCTAATTAAATGGTCCATTAGCTAGAGTAGGGTGGGCTAAAGTCCAACAAGGTAGAAAGTCAAACAAGACCAACTAGTGAGCATAAGTAAATTACTAAGCGTAATTAAGCAACCAAAAATAAAGGAAATTGTTATTAGGAAATAACAATTAGTTTTACGTAGTCATAATATTCCAATTATGACCAAAATTAATCGTGTACATAGTACATAGCTCGTTCTAAACGTCTAGTGACACTAACGGTCATAAAAGCATTCGAGGATCAAGTTATGTAACTACGTACTTAATAACACATTTTAAATTCTAAACGAAAGTAATCAACATGAATAATGATCCCAGAATTTAATATAGCTTATGTAATGACCCAAACCTCGTTATACCAAAAACACGTCTACAAAGTGAAAAGACCAAACAACCCCCATTAGAATATCTAAAGGAACACAGCTGGCCCGCCAGTTCAACTGGACGGCATCCAGAATACTGGACGACGTCCATCCCTTTAATAAAGGACGGCGTCCCACGATTTTGAACGGCGTCCCAACCTTCTGTGAAAACAGGATCTTACAACTCTCCCCCACTAGAAGCGGATTGCATCGCCGCAATCCAAGCCGCATGACAAGAAGGAAGATAAACAATCACAAACTCTTCGGGCTCCCAAATAAACTCGGAACCTTTACTACGACACCATTGAACTTTATAAGTTCTCACATCTTTATTTCTCAACATTTTCACCTTTTCATCGAGTATTGCAATCGGCTCCTCAACATACTCTAACTTATTATTTAGCTCAATTTCGTCTAATGGCATCCATGAAGAATTATCCGCAAGAAACTTACGGAGATGGAAAACATGAAATGTATTGTGGATCCCCGCAAGGTCTTCGGGTAATTCCAAACGATACGCAACTTCACCGCGAGCTAAAATCTTAAATGATCCAATAAACTGAGGAGCTAACTTTCCTCGTTTTCGAAACTGAATAACACCTTTCCATGGTGAAACTTTAAGCATCACCATGTCACCATCTTGGAACTCAATTTGTCATCTACGTTTATCGGCATAAGATTTTTGTCTATCTTGGGCCTTTTTCAAATGAGTTCGAATCATCTCGATCTTGCTATTCGTCTCCAAAACCAAATCAGTACTCCCGATTTCTCTTTGACCCACTTCACCCCAATAAATTGGGGTTCAACACCTATGCTCATAAAGCATCTCGTAAGGTGGCATCCCGATACTAGTATGATAACTATTATTGTCCTAGAATTCCACCAATGGTAAGTGCTCATCCCAACCACCGCTGAAATCAATAATACACGCCCGTAACATATCCTCCAATGTTTGATTCGTACGTTCGGTTTGACCGTCCGTTTGAGGATGGTACACCGTGCTCATTCTCAATTGTGTACCCATATCTTCATGGAACTTATTCCAAAACTGAGATGTGAAACGAGTATCTCGATCCTAAATAATAGATATAAGAACTCCATGTCTCGATATCACTTCCTTGATAAATATTTTAGCCAAAGTCTCAGACGATATCTTTTCTCGAATGGGAAGAAACAAAGCACTTTTCGTCAATCGATCAACTATCACCCAAATCGAATCAAATTGGGTTCTCGCCGTCTTTGGTAACTTTGTAATGAAATCCATGGTAATGTGCTCCCATTTTTATTTCGGGACTTCCAACGGTTGTAACTTACCATACGGCTTTTGGTGCTCGGTCTTAACTTGCAAACACGTGACACATTGTTCAACATACTTTACGACATCACGTTTCATGCCCGGCCACCAATACTATTTCTTCAAATCAAGATACATTTTTGTCGTGCCCGGATGAATGGAATACTTTGACTTATGTGCTTCATCAAGTAGCACTCGTCGGAAATCTCCCATTTTATGCACCCACACCCTTCCTTGAAAGGATAACAAACCGTGCGGACCTAAGGTAATAAACTCTGTTTAGCCAACGATTCGTTCCTCATGTTTGTTGTTAACAAAAGCTTCAATTTGTATCTCACCAAGCTTTACAAGAAAATCGTTAGTAATAATCATGCGTAACGATCCTACTCGTATCGTCGGATGTTGACTCTTCCGACTCAACGCATCCGCGACCACATTCGCCTTACCCGGATGATAAAGTATTTCACAATCGTAATCTTTTACCACATCCATCCATCTACGATGATGATAATTCAAATCTCGTTGATCAAAAAGATGTTTTAAGCTCTTGTGATCCGAATAAATCGTACACTTGACACCATACAAGTAATGGCGGCAAATTTTCAACGCATGAACAACCGCCGCCAACTCAAGATCATGAGTCGGATATCTCGTCTCGTGTTCCTTTAATTGTAGAGAGGCATAAGCGATGACTTTACCTCTTTGCATTAGAACACACCCGAGCCCATTTAAAGACGCATCACAATAAACCGTCATGTCTTCTACACCTTCTGGCAACACTAACACCGAAGCTTGACATAACTTCTCTTTTAACAATTGAAAAGCAATTTCTTGCTCATTCTCCCAATTAAATCTCGCGTTCTTTCTTGTAAATTTCGTCAATGGAGAAGCGATCTTAGAAAAGTCTTGGATAAACCGACGGTAATAATCGGCCAATCCGAGAAAACTTCTGATTTCCGTAGGCGTAGTCGGTCATCCCCAACTTTTCACCGTCTTAATCTTCCCCGGATCTTCTTGAATACCATCCTTGTTCACGATATGGCCAAGAAATTGAACTTCCCTTAGCCAAAATTCACATTTGGAGAATTTTGCATACAACTTCTCCTTCCGCAACATCTTCAACACACCACGCAAATGATGTTCATGTTCCTTCATACTCTTCGAATAGACAAGTATGTAGTCAATGAACACAATCACCGACTTATCCAACATAGGTTAGCACACTCGGTTCATAAGATCCATGAATGCCGCCTGTGCATTCGTAAGACCAAAAGGCATAACTACAAACTCAAAATGCCCATAATGCGTTCGAAAGGCCGTTTTCTCAATATCTTCCTCACTGACCCGTATTTGGTGATAGCCGGACCGTAAGTCAATTTTAGAGAAATACTTCGCACCTTGGAGTTCGTCAAACAAATCGTCAATCCGAGGCAATGGATAATGATTCTTGATCGTCACTTTGTTCAACTCCCGATAATCGATGCACATCCACATAATACCATCCTTCTTCTTCACAAATAAAACTGGAGCACCCCACGGCGAGGCACTCGGTCGAATGAAACCCTTCTCAAGCAACTCTGGGGTTTGATTTAACAACTCTTGCATTTCCATTGGTGCTAAACGATAAGGAGTTTTAGCAATGGGAGTAGCACCCGGAACCAACTCAATGCGAAATTCGACTTGTCTTTCTGTCGGAACACCCGGCAATTCATCCGGAAAAACGTCTTCAAATTCACTAACCACCAGAATTTCACGAATGGATGGTGTCTCTTCACGAGTATCAACTACATGAGCAAGGAAAGCCATGCCACTACTAACAAGAAAATGACGTGCCCGTGCATAAGTGCATAATGGCACAAGTCTTCTCCGTCTCTCGCCATGAATAATTAACTCTCCCCCACTTGGGGTCTTCACACGAATAGATTTTTCATGGCATGCAATATCGGCCCTATAACGATCGAGCCAATCCATACCAACGACAATATCAAATTCATCCAAGGTCATCGGGATAAGATCAATTTTAAACGTTTCAGAACCAAACACAATATCACAAGCATTACACACATCAACCCCTAGCACTGTCTTACCATCCGCTATTTCGACCTCTACCGGATGACTTAACTTAGCTAGCGGTTTATCAAGCTTACACACAAAACTTGGAGAAACAAACGATAAATTAGCACCGCTATCAAATAGGATCCTTGCCGGATTAGAGTTAACCATGAAAGTACCTGAGACAACTTCATTTGATTGCTTGGCCTCATCATGGGTCATTAAGTAATTCCGTCCCCGGGCCGTACCCGCCGCCTTCTCTAACCGTTTAACATGATCGGTGTTCAAGTCGGGACACTCCGACTTTCGGTGTCCTTGCTTTTGGCAATTGAAACATGTGAGGTTGTTTCCAGAAGATGGGTTCAAACAATCACAAGCCATATGGCCCATTTGTCCACAATTGTAGCATGTATAAGAAAAATCCTTGGAAGCACTCTTCTTCACGCTATTGACACTTTTGGAACCCTTCTTGCTCTTGCTCTTTTTGCTTGAAAAGCTCGAATGACTCGAACCTTCAAATTTTCTCTTAGAAAAAAGAGAAATTACTTCTTTTTGGAACCTCCGGCTCGAAACCCCGGGCTAACTCAAACAATTCATCAAAAGACTTAGCCATTCCCCGACTAATCTTACACTTCAACTCATCGCTTAGTGTACGATAAAAATCTAGCAT
Source organism: Rutidosis leptorrhynchoides (assembly GCF_046630445.1). Lineage (NCBI taxonomy): Eukaryota > Viridiplantae > Streptophyta > Magnoliopsida > Asterales > Asteraceae > Rutidosis > Rutidosis leptorrhynchoides. The sequence goes on from NC_092340.1 coordinate 324,721,048, forward strand.
CAACATTCGGTCATCACCTACATACTCCTGACAAAAATGAGTCTTTGACAAGAAGGTAGACTTGAGAGTAACCAAGTCCATCGAACCTTGTCACAAATCACGCAACTCGTCTCGAATTTTGTTAAGATCAGATGGAGTCCGATATTCATCAAAGATCTCCTTTTTAAACTCATCCCACGACAAGCCAATACATTGCTCTTCACCATACAACTTAAACTTAAACTTATCATCCCACCACAACTTTGCCTCTTCACGCAACATTCTAGAACCGTATCTCGTTTTCTTCTCGAGAGGACACTCCACGGTATGGAAAGCCCCCTCGATGTTTGAAGCGTCCCGTTCATATCGAATATAAACGTCACGTACTCATTGGTGTCATTGCGAGGTATTGACCTCTATATGTGACATTTTTCAAAATCTGCATACGTTTTTATAATACAAACCATAACCTTTATTATAATCGAAGGTTCAAACAGCATAATAATGATTATCGTTTAGTGATAATCTTAGTTTTACAAACTTTACATTTGATAATAACAATACGATTTCCATCATATTTCACATTACAAATCTTCCGATATGCAGTTTTATTTTTGACACAAATATGCATACTCCAAATCTTGCTTAAATTCGGCATAATGCAGTGGAAGCTTTTAATTATCACCTGAGAATAAACATGCCTAAAACGTCAACATAAAGTTGGTGAGATATAGGTTTAATGCTAGCAGCATTATAAATATAGACCACAAGATTTCATATACACAAACATTTTAATAAAAATATTCTAAGTGGTTGAGCACTTGATAACCATACTTAACATTTAATCAACGTCGCATATTCCCTTTATTATGAAATCTCACTACACCGTACCAAGTATAGTTACCGAAATGAAGTACTGTGCAACCGTTGAATACTGGTCGTCCAGTCCGGTTGGGGTTGTCAGGCCCGATAGATCTATCAACAGGATTCACGTTTACAATACCGCATGTAAATAGTAGTTACGAAGTTACAGGGAAGTATGCCAGTGGTACAACTCAACGTAGAATATATATATTTTTTATCACTTGTGTCCATAACGTAAATCATAAAATGCATGCATTCTCATCCCGAAATATTTAGAGTTTAAAAGTGGGACTATATACTCACTTTTGTCTTGAAGATATACAACTTGGTCTCCGATAGATATCACGAACCTAACCATATATAATATATCAACATGTTTTCTTTTCAAATAATCGTTACATGTATACTTATAATACTTTTAATATCTAATTGTCCGTAGTTAGCAGTCCGATATTAGTGGTCCACAATTAGTTGTTCAATAAAATAAATAAAGACCCCATCGTATTCGTATTGATCGGAATTAATCTTGACCCATGGTACCATGTTGTCAAATGACGTGTTGCGTACATAAAGTACCGTGTTGTCAAATGGCGTGTTGCGTACAATCATGAGGTCTTATGATTAATCTTCTCGTGTTGTTTATGGGTGGTCCTGAAATATGTAGAATTAAATCATGAGTAAATATATATGAAATATCATATTAATTAGCAAAGATATGATTAGTTTATTTTTACTCCAATTAATTTCGTAGCTAAACTAGCTTCGGATACCCAATTTTGTTTTTGCCGTAGTTTCTTCAATAAAACTCCGTTTTGTTGGTTTAACTTGCCACTTCCTTGGATCGAGTCATTATTTATGAATATGAACTGTAAATACCTTAGTTTGTATTCAAAATCACAGGTTATAGGTCAAACTTTGGCGAATCTTATGAAAGTGATCATTTCCGTTGTAAAAACAACATCTAGATGATCATTTTTACAAAAATACTTACACTTTGAGTTACACCATGAGATTTTTATATATTAACATATTCATAAGTGAAATGTCCCATTCTTATTGATTAAAAACGTTCCGTATTAATTGATTTCGTTGTGAGGTTTTGACCTCTATATGATACGTTTTTCAAAGACTGCATTCATTTTTAAAACAAACCATAACCTTTATTTCATAAATAAAGGTTTAAAAAGCTTTACGTAGATTATCAAATATTGATAATCTAAAATATCCTGTTTACACACGACCATTACATAATGGTTTACAATATAAATATGTTACATCGAAATCAGTTTCTTGAATGCAGTTTTTACACAATATCATACAAACATGGACTCCAAATATTGTCCTTATTTTAGTATGCAACAGCGGAAGCTCTTAGTATTCACCTGAGAATAAACATGCTTTAAACGTCAACAAAAATGTTGGTGAGTTATAGGTTTAACCTATATATATCAAATCGTAACAATAGACCACAAGATTTCGTATTCCGACTCGCTCGTTTCTTCTTCTTCGGTTTTGGTTCGTTTTGCCAAGTTTCTAGGGATATATGATGTTCCCCTAATACGAGCCGTCATTGTCCACATTGGTTTAGAAAAACCTGGTGGTTTAGAGGTTCCCGGGTCATTGTTACAACTTAAGGACTTCGAGGGTTGACGATACATATAAAGTTCATCGGGGTTGGAATTAGATTTCTCTATTTTTATGCCCTTTCCCTTATTATTTTCTTTTGCCTTTTTAAATTCAGTTGGGGTAATTTCTATAACATCATCGGAATTCTCGTCGGAATCCGATTCATCGGAGAATTGGTAATCCTCCCAATATTTTGCTTCCTTGGCGGAAACACCATTGACCATAATTAACTTTGGTCGGTTGGTTGAGGATTTTCTTTTACTTAACCATTTTATTATTTCCCCCACCGGTTCTATTTCTTCATCCGGTTCCGATTCTTCTTCCGGTTCCGATTCTTCTTCCGGTTCCGACTCTTCTTCCGGTTCCTCTTCGGGAACTTGTGAATCAGTCCACAAATCATTCCAATTTACATTTGACTCTTCATTATTATTAGGTGAGTCAATGGGACTTGTTCTAGAGGTAGACATCTATCACATAATATCAAACACGTTAAGAGATTAATATATCACATAATATTCATATGTTAAAAATATATAGTTTCCAACAAAAATGTTAAGCAATCATTTTTAAAGAAAACACGGTCGAAGTCCAGACTCACTAATGCATCCTAACAAACTCGATAAGACACACTAATGCAAATTTTCTGGTTCTCTAAGACCAACGCTCGGATACCAACTGAAATGTCCCGTTCTTATTGATTAAAAACGTTCCATATTAATTGATTTCGTTGCGAGGTTTTGACCTCTATATGAGACGTTTTTCAAAGACTGCATTCATTTTTAAACAAACCATAACCTTTATTTCATCAATAAAGGTTTAAAAAGCTTTACGTAGATTATCAAATAATGATAATCTAAAATATCCTGTTTACACACGACCATTACATAATGGTTTACAATACAAATATGTTACAACAAAATAAGTTTCTTGAATGCAGTTTTTACGCAATATCATACAAGCATGGACTCCAAATCTTGTCCTTATTTAAGTATGCGACAGCGGAAGCTCTTAATAATCACCTGAGAATAAACATGCTTAAAACGTCAACAAAAATGTTGGTGAGTTATAGGTTTAACCTATATATATCAAATCGTAACAATAGACCACAAGATTTCATATTTCAATACACATCCCATACATAGAGATAAAAATCATTCATATGGTGAACACCTGGTAACCGACAATAACAAGATGCATATATAAGAATATCCCCATCATTCCGGGACACCCTTCGGATATGATATAAATTTCGAAGTACTAAAGCATCCGGTACTTTGGATGGGGTTTGTTAGGCCCAATAGATCTATCTTTAGGATTCGCGTCAATTAGGGTGTCTGTTCCCTAATTCTTAGATTACCAGACTTAATAAAAAATGGCATATTCGATTTCGATAATTCAACCATAGAATGTAGTTTCACGTACTTGTGTCTATTTTGTAAATCATTTATAAAACCTGCATGTATTCTCATCCCAAAAATATTAGATTTTAAAAGTGGGACTATAACTCACTTTCACAGATTTTTACTTCGTCGGGAAGTAAGACTTGGCCACTGGTTGATTCACGAACCTATAACAATATATACATATATATCAAAGTATGTTCAAAATATATTTACAACACTTTTAATATATTTTGATGTTTTAAGTTTATTAAGTCAGCTGTCCTCGTTAGTAACCTACAACTAGTTGTCCACAGTTAGATGTACAGAAATAAATCGATAAATATTATCTTGAATCAATCCACGACCCAGTGTATACGTATCTCAGTATTGATCACAACTCAAACTATATATATTTTGGAATCAACCTCAACCCTGTATAGCTAACTCCAACATTCACATATAGAGTGTCTATGGTTGTTCCGAAATATATATAGATGTGTCGACATGATAGGTCGAAACATTGTATATATAACGACTCTCATTTTTCCATTATATATTTTTCCAATATTAAATGCCCAAACAATATAATCAAAACTTAATGATTAAACTTTAATCAACAATTGTTAAGTATTAAGAGTTAGAAAACATATTAATTAACTTTGTGCAATAATTGACAAGTTAATAAAAGATGAAAATAATAAACTGTTAGTCGACACTCACTGCTAATTAAAATTTATGCATTTATGTAATATTATAACTGATAACCTATAAGTAATAAATAAAAATTGACATTTATATAAATAATAAAACAATTGAGAACTAAATATATACAAGTCATGAATTAGTAAAAAGAAAATAATACTTATCATGTAGTAAATGTAAAAAATAATAATAGTAATAATAGTAATAATAATGAGACTAAAGAATCTTAAACAATTACATCCTTATGTTGACTAAAAATTAAAATAATATATATATAAACTAGTACCACCTATTGTTGACTAAAAATTATAAAATAAAATAAAATCATTAATTAGAACATCCTTATGTTGACTAACACTCTAATACTTGCACTATATAAACTCCTAGTTTCTCATTCACAAATCACACCAAAATCCTCTCTCAAAAACAATCTCTCCCTCTCCCTCTCTTGTGGTATTCGGATCTTCAAGCTTGTTCTTCGTGTTCTTCAAGAATCTTCAAGGAGTTCTTCAAGATTTTCAAGGCTTTGATCTTCCATCTTCATCGTGTTCATCTTTTCTTTGTTAATTATCTTGAATCTTCAAAGGTATAACATAAACCCTAAACTATTTACATAAACTTTAATCTTTGTTAATTCATATTCATATTATAAACTTGTTATCCATAAACACACCTAGATTTATATATACATATATACATGTAAAAAAAAATATATATATATTTTTATATATACATATACATATTAAAACCTTAAACCCTAATACTACTTATACTAGTACTTAACATGTATATACTATTACTATTACTAGCACCTATAACCTACTACTTATATTGTAGCACACAAACATTTTGGGATATGTATTAGAGATGTATAGATCTTCGAACTTTCTTGACGAATGGTTTCTACGAGATTCTAGGCAGAGGGTTTGGACTTCCGATTTAAAGGGTCCTATGGCTCAAGCCCCTAGATCTAAATTAGCCATTCGAAGGGAAAGGGGTGATTGGAAGCTTATCTAATACGGCAAGTATCCTAAAATGGAAACACTCATAAAAGTAGAAACTCTCTAGTCATAGAAACTTAGTAAAATAAGAAACTTTCTAAAAATAGAAACTTTATAAAAATAGTAACTTACTAGGAATAGAAACTTAGTAAAACAAACTATACTTAAACACATACTTAAACTTAAACATGGGCAAAACACTTAACTACTCTTAAATGTCAATAGGTTGACTTTCCTGCTCACTCGTTCAACTCTCTATTCTGAGGAATAACTCTCTCTCTACTTACTAAGGTGAATTTCATAGCCCCACTTTTTACTATTTCATTACTGTTTTGAAACTATGGGGTGAGACACATGCTTGCTTTTAAATTTTTAACATGCAATATTTTAATAACAGTTTTACAATATTTATATACGTGAATTCATAGCCCCACTTTTTACTGTTTCATAACTGTTTTATAACTTTTGGGGTGAGAATACATGCACAACTTTTATAACTTTTTTACACGTATTAACTATTAAACTGTGATATGTTGGACTATGACCAGCAAGCCCCCAACCGATAAGTATAAACGATAACTTGTTACGGGGTAAACTTGAAAGTCTAGTCTAAATATCAGTACTTACACGTATCTACTATTAAACTGTGATATGTTGGGCTATGACCAGCAAGCCCCCAACCGAAAAGTATAAACGATAACTTGACACGGGGTAAACTTGAAAGTCTAGTCTAAATATCAGTACCAACTGTTAAAACTATGCTATACCCGGCTATGTCCGACTAAGTCCCTACAGTGATATTTTTAAGTGCTGCGGCATGCTTATTTATTGGGGGTAGGCCTATCGGGAGTAACGTCCCCGATACATTTGACTCAGTCTTTGTATTACTTGATAATGAAATTTAAACCGACAAGGACAGACACAACTTGTCATGGGGCAAACTTGAACGTTTAGTCTAAATATCACGCACTGGCATAACTTTTTGATCCTGCGGGAGATCAACCTTACAAATTAAATCTTGTGGTCTAAAACAAACGGTCAAAGTTATTTGTTAAACCTATGAACTTCACTCAACCTTTTGGTTGACACTTTAGCATGTTTTGTCTCAGGTGCTGTTTGATTCAAGCTCTTATACTTACTGCTTATGTGATGCTACTTGGACATAGGATCAAGAGATATCGCATTTATTACTTCTGCATGTGAACATTTCCATTATTGTTACTCCTATCATTGTAACTACGTTTCATTTTCCGCTGCGTGCTCAATAAAGTTTGTTTTATCATTTAGTATTGTTCTCGTATATTATAATATGTTGGTTGATTTGATATTAAGTCACATTTCACCCAGGCCCTAACTGGGGGTGTGACAGATTGGTATCAGAGCAAACCAGGCTGTTATAGAGAACCAGGATTGCATTTTTATGTGTGCCTTACTTGTTAGCTAGGGTGCCTTAGCAATCTAGGAAACTATAACCTTTCCTGCCTTGGACTTAAAGCACTTAGGATTGTCGTATAATCTTAACAATTATGCTTTAATAAACTTGACTCAAAGATTCTAATCAAGGTCTCTTTCCTAATGATAGGATGTCAAGCTCAAGCGTTAACAAGTCCAACAAAGCAACTCACAACCCTACCACCGAAGTAGGTGTTGGACACTCTTCAACTTCGAGACCAGTTCGAAGTCCTCTTTATAATCCTGCTTCACCACCGCTGAATTATAGCCCGAATACTATTTTAGATTCACATGGGTCTCCTCAATACTACCCAACTCCGAGAACCCAAGATAAGGGAAAACGGCATGAAGAAGTTGGTCCATCAAGGAAGAGAGCCCGATCTCCTTTTTATGATGGTCCTAAGTATGAAATCATGAGATTACGAAACGATACCGAGAGAAACATTGGAGGTCTACTTCGCCACATGGAAAGAGCGGATCGTCGAATGAAGAAACTTATGAAAGAAAACGTCGAGCTAAGAAAGGAGTTGCTGATGCTAAAGTGCGAGGAAGAACGCAACACTCGCTGGGGAAAGCAATCACTTGCTTACCTCAAGGAGGATGTTGATGTCCGAATGAAAATGGAGAAAGGTCGAGTCGACGAACAACTTGCCATAAGAGAGTACAACACTAATGCCGTAAACAGTCGTGTTACCAACCTTTATGACAACTTCGAGTATCTCTATGAGAAACAAAAGTCGAAAAATGAGAAAGTTGAGGAGTTTATGAAGAAGGTTGGAGACGAAATATGAAGACTACTTCAATCTTAATATTTCCTAGTTATTTTTCCTATTTTCCATCTATGTAAAGGCTGTGCCTTAAACAACTTCTATTTCCGAATCGTGTAATAAAGGCTTATTTAATGCCTCGTTCTAATAATATAAAGTGTTTTATTAATATCATGCGATATCAATACTTTAGTTTATTCATACTTGTGATTACTCAAACTTATAACTTGTTAAACTTATCAAATATATGTTCACTTTTATGTAGTGACATCATGGTTCGTCCAGCTGCACCTACCGTTAACAACGTTGTGTTAACTACTGAGCAATTCCAACAGTTACTCGCTGCTGCCCAAGGCAACGCCCAAGCTAATCATGCTAATACTCAACCAAAACCTTGTTCCTACAAGGACTTTACAAACTGTCACCCTCCCGCTTTTAAGGGAAACGAAGAAGCTGTCGAACTAGTTCGTTGGTTCGAAAAGATGGAATCTATTTTCCGTATTTGCAACTGTGGTGATGATGATCGAGTAAAGTATGCCACTAGCTCGTTGGGTGGTAATGCTTTAACTTGGTGGACTGCTTATGCCAAGTCCGTAGGAATTGATAATGCTAATGCAATTCCATGGGACGAACTCAAAAGTATGATGGTCAACAAATTCTGCCCAAGGAGTCAAGTTCAGAAGCTTGAAGCTGAGTTCTGGGAACTCAGGGTCAAGGGTACTGACATTGAGAATTATACCAATCGTTATCTGGAGCTTTCTACTCTATGTCCTGAAATGTTTCCTACTGAAGCTAGAAGAATTGAGCGGTATATTGAAGGTCTTCCCGAGGATGTTCAAGGGAATGTTATTGCTGCTGAGAAGGTTACTTTGGATGCTGTGATTCTCATGGCACAAAATCTCATGTTGGCCAAGAGAAGAAGGGCGTCGGCCAATAAGCAAGTTGAAACCAAGGGTAATGATGGTAAGAGGAAGTTTGAGCCGTCTCAAGGTTCAACTCAGAATGTTAGTAAAAAGCTTATGGATAGTACAAGGACGAATTATAAGGGCACTTATCCTTTTTGTGTTCGTTGTGAAAGGCATCACCCGGGGCAGTGCACTGCCACTTGTTCGTTGTGTAAGAAAGTGGGACACGTAGCTAAGACGTGTAGGACTCCTCCAAAGAATAAATCTATTGTTCCTGCCAAAGCTCCTCCTACTTGTTATACTTGTGGGGAAAAGGGACACATTAGTCCAAATTGCCCTAAGAAGAGAGATAATCCTGCTACTGGAGCCAATACTACTGCTGCAAAGGGTCGTGCATTTGTTATTACTGCTGCTGAAGCCCGAGATGAAGATGAGGTCATCACGGGTACGTATCTCGTCAATAATTGCTACGCAACTATTTTATTCGATACTGGTGCCGACCGAAGTTACGTATCTAATGAATTTTGTACCCTATTTACTGAAAAGCCTCAACCCTTAGAAACTAAACGATTAGTAGAAGTAGCCAATGGAAAGATCATGAAAGTTGATAAAATTTATAAAAACTGCAACCTAATCTTAGCCAGCAAAGAATTTAAGATAGACCTTTTGCCGGTCGAGCTAGGAAGTTTCGATGTCGTAGTTGGAATGGATTGGTTACGTCCATTAAGAGCTGCGATCATGTGTTACGATAAAACCGTTCATGTTCCATTAGGAAATGGAGAGACTCTTATTATCCAAGGTGAAAAGAGTGGTTCCAATCTCAATATTATCTCCTGTATTAAAACCCGCAAATACCTTATGAAAGGTTATCCAGCTATTCTAGCCCACGTTAATCTGATTGAATCGAAAGAGAAGCGAATTGAAGATGTACCAGTAGTTAAAGACTTTCCCGATGTGTTTCCCGAAGATCTTCCGGGTATTCCACCTCCTCGACAAGTTGAATTCCAAATTGATTTAACTCCTGGTGCTGCTCCTGTTGCTAAAGCACCATACCGTTTAGCACCTTCCGAAATGAAGGAATTATCCAACCAACTCCAAGAACTATTGGATAAAGGTTTCATTCGTCCAAGCTCGTCCCCTTGGGGAGCTCCTATTCTGTTTGTTAAAAAGAAGGATGGTACATTAAGGATGTGCATTGATTACCGCGAACTTAACAAGCTTACTATCAAGAACCGTTATCCGTTGCCACGTATTGATGATCTATTTGACCAACTTCAAGGGTCAAGTGTTTATTCAAAGATTGATTTAAGATCCGGTTATCACCAACTCAAGGTCAAGGAATCCGATATTCCTAAGACTGCTTTTCGCACTCGTTATGGGCACTATGAATTCTGTGTCATGCCTTTTGGTTTAACTAATGCTCCTGCCGTGTTCATGGACCTCATGAATCGTGTTTGTAAACCGTATCTTGACAAATTTGTCATCGTATTCATTGACGACATCTTGATCTATTCGAAGAATGAGAAAGAGCATGAGCAACATTTGCGCATGATTCTTGAACTCTTACGAAAGGAACAACTTTATGCTAAATTTTCTAAGTGCGAGTTTTGGCTCAAAACCGTACAATTTCTCGGACATGTTGTTGATAGAAACGGAATACATGTCGATCCAGCTAAGATTACTGCTATTCAGAACTGGGAGATACCAAAGACTGCAAAGCATATTCGTCAATTTTTGGGACTTGCCGGTTACTATCGAAGGTTTATAAAAGATTTTTCTCTCATTGCCAAACCTCTTACAAAGCTGACTCAAAAAGGGAAGAAATTTGAGTGGTCCGAAGAACAGGAATCTGCTTTCAAGATTCTGAAGGAGAAGTTGACCACAGCCCCGATTCTTTCTTTACCTGAAGGTACCGACGACTTTGTTGTTTACTGCGATGCCTCAAAGCATGGCTTTGGTTGTGTTTTAATGCAACGAGAGAAGGTTATCGCCTATGCATCTAGACAGTTGAAGAAACATGAAGTAAACTATACCACACATGACCTAGAGTTAGGTGCCGTGGTATTTGCATTAAAGATATGGAGACATTATCTCTATGGTAATCACTTTACGGTGTACACTGACCATAAAAGTCTTCGACACATCTTTGATCAAAAACAGCTGAATATGAGGCAAAGTCGATGGCTCGAGACATTGAACGATTATTATTGTGAGCTGAAATATCATCCTGGCAAGGCGAATGTAGTTGCCGATGCCCTTAGTCGAAAAGACGATATTAAACGTGTTCGTGCTTTAAACCTAAAAATCAAATCGAATCTTATTTCACGAATCTGTGAAGCTCAATTGGAAGCTATTAGACCGACACTTATCGAAGGTGAAGGACCTATTGGTTTTGAGAACCAACTTCAAGTGAAAGCTAATGGTACACGGTACTTTGGCAATAGAATCTGGGTTCCTCGTTTTGGTAATCTTCGCGAACTAGTCTTGGATGAAGCACATAAGACTAGATATTCTATCCATCCCGGTTCCAGTAAGATGTATCACGATGTGAAGGAATTCTACTGGTGGCCTAACATGAAAGCCGATATTGCTACTTATGTTAGTAAGTGTCTCACTTGTTTGAAAGTCAAGGCCGAACATCAAAAGCCTTCTGGTCTATTGACACAACCCGACATTCCGCAGTGGAAGTGGGAAGGTATCACTATGGACTTCGTTACTAAGTTACCTAAGACTTCGAACGGTAACGATACTATTTGGGTCGTAGTTGATCGTCTTACTAAATCTGCACATTTCATACCAATCAAGGAAACCGACAAGATGGAGAGATTAGCACAGCTTTATATTAAAGAAATCGTCTCACGTCATGGTGTTCCTATCTCGATCATTTCTGATCGCGATAGTCGATTTGTTTCTAGATTTTGGAAAACTTTACAATCTGCTCTTGGAACTCAACTCGACATGAGTACAGCTTATCATCCGCAAACCGATGGTCAAAGTGAACGAACCATTCAAACTATGGAGGATATGCTACGTGCTTGTGCAATCGATTTCGGCAAAGGATGGGATAGACATCTACCTTTGGTTGAATTTTCTTATAATAACAGTTATCACTCCAGCATTAAGGCTGCACCTTTTGAAGCTTTATATGGACGGAAGTGTAGATCCCCTTTGTGTTGGGATGAACTTGAGGACAGACATTTAACTGGTCCTGAAATTATTCACGAAACTACCGAAAAGATCGTTCAAATCAAGCAACGTTTAGAAACTGCCCGTAGCCGACAGAAAAGCTATGCCAATAAGAAACGAAAAGACATCGAATACCAAGTTGGAGATAAAGTCATGTTGAAAGTATCCCCTTGGAAAGGTGTTGTCCGCTTCGGTAAGCGAAGTAAACTCAGTCCACGATATGTTGGACCATTCACAATCACTAAAAGAGTCGGTCCCGTGGCATACCGATTAGAACTGCCAACCGAACTTAGTCAAGTACATGATGTGTTTCATGTCTCAAATCTTAAACGGTGTCTTGCCGATGACACACTCGTTATTCCTCTGGATGATGTCCGCATTGATGAGCAAATGCACTTCGTTGAAGAACCTATAGAAATCATGGAAGGAGAGGTCAAACAAACGCGTAAAAGCAATATACCTATCGTTAAAGTCCGGTGGAATTCGCGTAGAGGCCCCGAATATACCTGGGAACGCAAAGACCATATGAAACGGAAATATCCCCATCTCTTCTCAACTGCTGATGCAAACGAGAAAACTACCTAAAAACTTCGGGACGAAGTTTTCAATAACGGGGAGGTACTATAACGACTCTCATTTTTCCATTATATATTTTTCCAATATTAAATGCCCAAACAATATAATCAAAACTTAATGATTAAACTTTAATCAACAATTGTTAAGTATTAAGAGTTAGAAAACATATTAATTAACTTTGTGCAATAATTGACAAGTTAATAAAAGATGAAAATAATAAACTGTTAGTCGACACTCACTGCTAATTAAAATTTATGCATTTATGTAATATTATAACTGATAACCTATAAGTAATAAATAAAAATTGACATTTATATAAATAATAAAACAATTGAGAACTAAATATATACAAGTCATGAATTAGTAAAAAGAAAATAATACTTATCATGTAGTAAATGTAAAAAATAATAATAGTAATAATAGTAATAATAATGAGACTAAAGAATCTTAAACAATTACATCCTTATGTTGACTAAAAATTAAAATAATATATATATAAACTAGTACCACCTATTGTTGACTAAAAATTATAAAATAAAATAAAATCATTAATTAGAACATCCTTATGTTGACTAACACTCTAATACTTGCACTATATAAACTCCTAGTTTCTCATTCACAAATCACACCAAAATCCTCTCTCAAAAACAATCTCTCCCTCTCCCTCTCTTGTGGTATTCGGATCTTCAAGCTTGTTCTTCGTGTTCTTCAAGAATCTTCAAGGAGTTCTTCAAGATTTTCAAGGCTTTGATCTTCCATCTTCATCGTGTTCATCTTTTCTTTGTTAATTATCTTGAATCTTCAAAGGTATAACATAAACCCTAAACTATTTACATAAACTTTAATCTTTGTTAATTCATATTCATATTATAAACTTGTTATCCATAAACACACCTAGATTTATATATACATATATACATGTAAAAAAAAATATATATATATTTTTATATATACATATACATATTAAAACCTTAAACCCTAATACTACTTATACTAGTACTTAACATGTATATACTATTACTATTACTAGCACCTATAACCTACTACTTATATTGTAGCACACAAACATTTTGGGATATGTATTAGAGATGTATAGATCTTCGAACTTTCTTGACGAATGGTTTCTACGAGATTCTAGGCAGAGGGTTTGGACTTCCGATTTAAAGGGTCCTATGGCTCAAGCCCCTAGATCTAAATTAGCCATTCGAAGGGAAAGGGGTGATTGGAAGCTTATCTAATACGGCAAGTATCCTAAAATGGAAACACTCATAAAAGTAGAAACTCTCTAGTCATAGAAACTTAGTAAAATAAGAAACTTTCTAAAAATAGAAACTTTATAAAAATAGTAACTTACTAGGAATAGAAACTTAGTAAAACAAACTATACTTAAACACATACTTAAACTTAAACATGGGCAAAACACTTAACTACTCTTAAATGTCAATAGGTTGACTTTCCTGCTCACTCGTTCAACTCTCTATTCTGAGGAATAACTCTCTCTCTACTTACTAAGGTGAATTTCATAGCCCCACTTTTTACTATTTCATTACTGTTTTGAAACTATGGGGTGAGACACATGCTTGCTTTTAAATTTTTAACATGCAATATTTTAATAACAGTTTTACAATATTTATATACGTGAATTCATAGCCCCACTTTTTACTGTTTCATAACTGTTTTATAACTTTTGGGGTGAGAATACATGCACAACTTTTATAACTTTTTTACACGTATTAACTATTAAACTGTGATATGTTGGACTATGACCAGCAAGCCCCCAACCGATAAGTATAAACGATAACTTGTTACGGGGTAAACTTGAAAGTCTAGTCTAAATATCAGTACTTACACGTATCTACTATTAAACTGTGATATGTTGGGCTATGACCAGCAAGCCCCCAACCGAAAAGTATAAACGATAACTTGACACGGGGTAAACTTGAAAGTCTAGTCTAAATATCAGTACCAACTGTTAAAACTATGCTATACCCGGCTATGTCCGACTAAGTCCCTACAGTGATATTTTTAAGTGCTGCGGCATGCTTATTTATTGGGGGTAGGCCTATCGGGAGTAACGTCCCCGATACATTTGACTCAGTCTTTGTATTACTTGATAATGAAATTTAAACCGACAAGGACAGACACAACTTGTCATGGGGCAAACTTGAACGTTTAGTCTAAATATCACGCACTGGCATAACTTTTTGATCCTGCGGGAGATCAACCTTACAAATTAAATCTTGTGGTCTAAAACAAACGGTCAAAGTTATTTGTTAAACCTATGAACTTCACTCAACCTTTTGGTTGACACTTTAGCATGTTTTGTCTCAGGTGCTGTTTGATTCAAGCTCTTATACTTACTGCTTATGTGATGCTACTTGGACATAGGATCAAGAGATATCGCATTTATTACTTCTGCATGTGAACATTTCCATTATTGTTACTCCTATCATTGTAACTACGTTTCATTTTCCGCTGCGTGCTCAATAAAGTTTGTTTTATCATTTAGTATTGTTCTCGTATATTATAATATGTTGGTTGATTTGATATTAAGTCACATTTCACCCAGGCCCTAACTGGGGGTGTGACAGTATACGTGTCTATGGTATCTCAAGATTACATAATATATAATACAAGTTGATTAAGTTATGGTTGGAATAGATTTGTTACCAATTTTCACGTAGCTAAAATGAGAAAAATTATCCAATCTTGTTTTACCCATAACTTCTTCATTTTAAATCCGTTTTGAGTGAATCAAATTGCTATGGTTTCATATTAAACTCTATTTTATGAATCTAAGCAAAAAAAGTATAGGTTTCTAGTCGGAAAAATAAGTTACAAGTCGTTTTTGTAAAGGTAGTCATTTCAGTCGAAAGAACGACGTCTAGATGACCATTTTAGAAAACATACTTCCACTTTGAGTTTAACCATAATTTTTGGATATAGTTTCATGTTCATAATAAAAATCATTTTATCAGAATAACAACTTTTAAATCAAAGTTTATCATAGTTTTTAATTAACTAACCCAAAACAGCCCGCGGTGTTACTACGACGGCGTAAATCCGGTTTTACGGTGTTTTTCGTGTTTCCAGGTTTTAAATCATTAAGTTAGCATATCATATAGATATAGAACATGTGTTTAGTTGATTTTAAAAGTCAAGTTAGAAGGATTAACTTTTGTTTGCGAACAAGTTTAGAATTAACTAAACTATGTTCTAGTGATTACAAGTTTAAACCTTCGAATAAGATAGCTTTATATGTATGAATCGAATGATGTTATGAACATCATTACTACCTTAAGTTCCTTGGATGAACCTACTGGAAAAGAGAAAAATGGATCTAGCTTCAATGGATCCTTGGATGGCTCAAAGTTCTTGAAGCAAAATCATGACACGAAAACAAGTTCAAGTAAGATCATCACTTGAAATAAGATTGTTATAGTTATAGAAATTGAACCAAAGTTTGAATATGATTATTACCTTGTATTAGAATGATAACCTACTGTAAGAAACAAAGATTTCTTGAGGTTGGATGATCACCTTACAAGATTGGAAGTGAGCTAGCAAACTTGAAAGTATTCTTGATTTTATGAAACTAGAACTTTTGGAATTTATGAAGAACACTTAGAACTTGAAGATAGAACTTGAGAGAGTTCAATTAGATGAAGAAAATTGAAGAATGAAAGTGTTTGTAGGTGTTTTTGGTCATTGGTGTATGGATTAGATATAAAGGATATGTAATTTTGTTTTCATGTAAATAAGTCATGAATGATTACTCATATTTTTGTAATCTTATGAGATATTTCATGCTAGTTGCCAAATGATGGTTCCCACATGTGTTAGGTGACTCACATGGGCTGCTAAGAGCTGATCATTGGAGTGTATATACCAATAGTACATACATCTAAAAGCTGTGTATTGTACGAGTACGAATACGGGTGCATACGAGTAGAATTGTTGATGAAACTGAACGAGAATGTAATTGTAAGAATTTTTGTTAAGTAGAAGTATTTTGATAAGTGTATTGAAGTCTTTCAAAAGTGTATAAATACATATTAAAACACTACATGTATATACATTTTAACTGAGTCGTTAAGTCATCGTTAGTCGTTACATGTAAGTGTTGTTTTGAAACCTTTAGGTTAACGATCTTGTTAAATGTTGTTAACCCAATGTTTATAATAACAAAAGAGATTTTAAATTATTATATTATCATGATATTATGATGTACGAATATCTCTTAATATGATATATATACATTAAATGTCGTTACAACGATAAACGTTACATATATGTCTCGTTTCAAAATCATTAAGTTAGTAGTCTTGTTTTTACATATGTAGTTCATTGTTAATATAATTAATGATATGTTTACTTATCATAATATCATGTTAACTATATATATAACCATATATATGTCATCATATAGTTTTTTTACAAGTTTTAACGTTCGTGAATCACCGGTCAACTTGGTTGGTCAATTGTCTATATGAAACCTATTTCAATTAATCAAGTCTTAACAAGTTTGATTGCTTAACATGTTGGAAACATTTAATCATGTAAACATCAATCTCAATTAATATATATAAACATGGAAAAGTTCGGGTCACTACAGTACCTACCCGTTAAATAAATTTCGTCCCGAAATTTTAAGCTGTTGAAGGTGTTGACGAATCTTCTGGAAATAGATGCGGGTATTTCTTCTTCATCTGATCTTCACGCTCCCAGGTGAACTCGGGTCCTCTACGAGCATTCCATCGAACCTTAACAATTGGTATCTTGTTTTGCTTAAGTCTTTTAACCTCACGATCCATTATTTCGACGGGTTCTTCGATGAATTGGAGTTTTTCGTTGATTTGGATTTCATCTAACGGAATAGTGAGATCTTCTTTAGCAAAATATTTCTTCAAATTCGAGACGTGGAAAGTGTTATGTACAGCCGCGAGTTGTTAAGGTAACTCAAGTCGGTAAGCTACTGGTCCGACACGATCAATAATCTTGAATGGTCCAATATACCTTGGATTTAATTTCCCTCGTTTACCAAATCGAACAACGCCTTTCCAAGGTGAAACTTTAAGCATGACCATCTCTCCAATTTCAAATTCTATATCTTTTCTTTTAATGTCAGCGTAGCTCTTTTGTCGACTTTGGGCGGTTTTCAACCGTTGTTGAATTTGGATGATCTTCTCGGTAGTTTCTTGTATAATCTCCGGACCCGTAATCTGTCTATCCCCCACCTCACTCCAACAAATCGGAGACCTACACTTTCTACCATAAAGTGCTTCAAACGGCGCCATCTCAATGCTTGAATGGTAGCTGTTGTTGTAGGAAAATTCTGCTAACGGTAGATGTCGATCCCAACTGTTTCCAAAATCAATAACACATGCTCGTAGCATGTCTTCAAGCGTTTGTATCGTCCTTTCGCTCTGCCCATCAGTTTGTGGATGATAGGCAGTACTCATGTCTAGACGAGTTCCTAATGCTTGCTGTAATGTCTGCCAGAATCTTGAAATAAATCTGCCATCCCTATCAGAGATAATAGAGATTGGTATTCCATGTCTGGAGACGACTTCCTTCAAATACAGTCGTGCTAACTTCTCCATCTTGTCATCTTCTCTTATTGGTAGGAAGTGTGCTGATTTAGTGAGACGATCAACTATTACCCAAATAGTATCAAAACCACTTGCAGTCCTTGGCAATTTAGTGATGAAATCCATGGTAATGTTTTCCCATTTCCATTCCGGGATTTCGGGTTGTTGAAGTAGACCTGATGGTTTCTGATGCTCAGCTTTGACCTTAGAACACGTCAAACATTCTCCTACGTATTTAGCAACATCGGCTTTCATACCCGGCCACCAAAAATGTTTCTTGAGATCCTTGTACATCTTCCCCGTTCCAGGATGTATTGAGTATCTGGTTTTATGAGCTTCTCTAAGTACCATTTCTCTCATATCTCCAAATTTTGGTACCCAAATCCTTTCAGCCCTATACCGGGTTCCGACTTCCCGAATATTAAGATGCTTTTCCGATCCTTTGGGTATTTCATCCTTTAAATTTCCCTCTTTTAAAACTCCTTGTTGCGCCTCCTTTATTTGAGTAGTAATGTTATTATGAATCATTATATTCATAGATTTTACTCGAATGGGTTCTCTATCCTTCCTGCTCAAGGCATCGGCTACCACATTTGCCTTCCCCGGGTGGTAACGAATCTCAAAATCGTAATCATTTAATAATTCAATCCACCTACGCTGCCTCATATTCAGTTGTTTCTGATTAAATATGTGTTGAAGACTTTTGTGGTCGGTATATATAATACTTTTGACCCCATATAAGTAGTGCCTCCAAGTCTTTAATGCAAAAACAACCGCGCCTAATTCCAAATCATGCGTCGTATAATTTTGTTCGTGAATCTTCAATTGTCTAGACGCATAAGCAATCACCTTCGTTCGTTGCATTAATACACAACCGAGACCTTGCTTTGATGCGTCACAATAAATCACAAAATCATCATTCCCTTCAGGCAATGACAATATAGGTGCCGTAGTTAGCTTTTTCTTCAATAACTGAAACGCTTTCTCTTGTTCATCATTCCATTCAAATTTCTTCCCTTTATGCGTTAATGCAGTCAAGGGTTTTGCTATTCTGGAAAAGTCTTGGATGAACCTTCTGTAGTAACCAGCTAGTCCTAAAAACTGGCGTATGTGTTTCGGAGTTTTCGGGGTTTCCCACTTTTCAACAGTTTCTATCTTTGCCGGATCCACCTTAATACCTTCTTTGTTCACTATGTGACCGAGGAATTGAACTTCTTCCAACCAAAATGCACACTTTGAAAACTTAGCGTACAATTCTTCCTTCCTCAATACTTCTAACACCTTTCTCAAATGTTCACCGTGTTCTTGGTCATTCTTTGAGTAAATAAGTATGTCATCAATGAAAACAATGACAAACTTGTCAAGGTATGGTCCACACACTCGGTTCATAAGGTTCATGAACACAGCTGGTGCATTAGTTAAACCAAACGGCATGACCATAAACTCGTAATGACCGTAACGTGTTCTAAAAGCAGTCTTTGGAATATCATCTTCTTTCACCCGCATTTGATGATACCCGGAACGTAAGTCAATCTTTGAATAAACAGACAAGCCTTGTAGTTGATCAAATAAGTCGTCGATTCTCGGTAGTGGGTAGCGGTTCTTGATGGTAAGTTTGTTCAACTCTCGGTAGTCGATATACAACCTGAATGTACCATCTTTCTTCTTGACAAACAAAACAGGAGCTCCCCACGGTGATGTGCTTGGTCGAATGAAACCACGCTCTAAAAGTTCTTGTAATTGGCTTTGCAGTTCTTTCATCTCGCTGGGTGCGAGTCTGTAAGGAGCACGAGCTATTGGTGCAGCTCCTGGTACAAGATCTATTTGAAATTCAACGGATCGATGTGGGGGTAATCCCGGTAATTCTTTCGGAAATACATCGGGAAATTCTTTTGCAATGGGAACATCATTGATGCTCTTTTCTTCAGTTTGTACTTTCTCGACGTGTGCTAGAACAGCATAGCAACCTTTTCTTATTAGTTTTTGTGCCTTCAAATTACTAATAAGATGTAGCTTCGTGTTGCCCTTTTCTCCGTACACCATTAAGGGTTTTCCTTTTTCTCGTATAATGCGAATTGCATTTTTGTAACAAACGATCTTCGCTTTCACTTCTTTCAACCAGTCCATACCGATTATCACATCAAAACTCCCTAACTCTACTGGTATCAAATCAATCTTAAATGTTTCGCTAACCAGTTTAATTTCTCGATTCCGACATATATTATCTGCTGAAATTAATTTACCATTTGCTAATTCGAGTAAAAATTTACTATCCAAAGGCGTCAATGGACAACTTAATTTAGCACAAAAATCTCTACTCATATAGCTTCTATCCGCACCCGAATCAAATAAAACGTAAGCAGATTTATTGTCAATAAGAAACGTACCCGTAACAAGCTCCGGGTCTTCCTGTGCCTCTACCGCATTAATATTGAAAACTCTTCCACGGCCTTGTCCATTCGTGTTCTCCTGGTTCGGGCAATTTCTAATAATGTGGCCTGGTTTTCCACATTTATAACAAACTACATTGGCATAACTTGTTCCGACACTACTTGCTCCGCCATTACTCGTTCCGACACCATTTGTTCCTTTCGTTCTATTAACCCCTGGTCCGTAGACCTCACACTTCGCCGCGCTATGACCATTTCTTTTACACTTGTTGCAAAATTTGGTGCAGAACCCCGAGTGATTCTTTTCACACCTTTGGCATAGTTGCTTCTGATTGTTGTTGTTGTTGCGGTTATTATTGTTGTTGGGATGGTTGTTGTAGTTGCTGTTGTTGTTGTTGTTGTTGTTGTTGGGCCGTTTGTTGTAGTTGCGATTGATGTTGCGATTGTTGGGATAATTGTTGCGATTATTGTTGTAATTGCTGTTGTTGTTGTATTGGTGATTCTTATCACCGTTTTCCTCCCACTTTCTTTTGACTTGCTTCACATTGGCCTCTTCAGCAGTCTGTTCTTTAATTCTTTCTTCAATCTGGTTCACTAGTTTGTGAGCCATTCTACATGCCTGTTGTATGGAGGCGGGCTCGTGTGAACTTATATCTTCTTGGATTCTTTCCGGTAATCCTTTCACAAATGCGTCGATCTTCTCTTCCTCATCTTCGAATGCTCCCGGACACAATAGGCACAATTCTGTGAATCGTCTTTCGTACGTGGTAATATCAAATCCTTGGGTTCGTAACCCTCTAAGTTCTGTCTTGAGCTTATTGACCTCGGTTCTGGGACGGTACTTCTCGTTCATCAAGTGCTTGAATGCTGACCACGGTAGTGCGTACGCATCATCTTGTCCCACTTGCTCTAGATAGGTATTCCACCATGTTAACGCAGAACCTGTGAAGGTATGCGTAGCGTACTTCACTTTGTCCTCTTCAGTACACTTACTTATGGCAAACACCGATTCAACCTTCTCGGTCCACCGTTTCAATCCGATCGGTCCTTCGGTTCCATCAAATTCCAAAGGTTTGCAGGCAGTGAATTCTTTGTAGGTGCATCCTACACGATTTCCTGTACTGCTAGATCCAAGGTTATTATTGGTATGTAGCACAGCCTGTACTGCGGCTATGTTTGAAGCTAGAAAAGTACGGAATTCCTCTTCATTCATATTCACGGTGTGTCGAGTAGTCGGTGCCATTTCCTTCAAAATAGTTAAATGGAACAAGTTAATCATACAGAATATTAAGAGTAGTTAATAGTATTTCGTAGCATAATATGAACTCATTTATAAAAGCTTTTTCTTCATATTAGCGTTTTATAAGTTTAAATTCGGGTAGTACCTACCCGTTAAGTTCATACTTAGTAGCTAATATACAATTCAACTACTACAATTCTATATGAAAAACTGATTATAATAATATTTCGCGTTCAAACTTTTATACAATATTTTACAAACTTACAATACCGCTTATTTTACATAAAGCATGAAATATAGCACACAATAACTTTGATACAAGATAGTTGTGAAGACAATTCTAGCTAGTACACAAGTCGTTCAGCAAAGGCAATAAAGACACGTAATTCATACGTCCAGAAACAAGTCATGCATTCTGGTTTTACTAGGACTACTTCCCATCCTTGGTCTTGTGCAACATAACCGTTATGGCCGTTGATAAGACAGCGTGTTGTAACGTCATCAAAGGGACGAGGGTTACGTAATGTCCAACAGTCCCGTAATAATCTAAAAACCTCATTTCTTACCCCAATTACCGACTCCGTCACTTGTGGAAACGTTTTGTTTAATAGTTGTAGCCCGATGTTCTTGTTCTCACTTTGGTGAGAAGCGAACATTACTAATCCGTAAGCATAACATGCTTCTTTATATTGCATGTTAGCCGCTTTTTCTAAATCACGAAGTCCAATATTCGGATATATTGAGTCAAAATAATTTCTTAACCCGTTGCGTAAAATAGCATTTGGGTTCCCCGCAATATATGCGTCAAAGTAAACACATCATAACTTATGGGTTTCCCAATGTGATATCCCCCATCTTTCAAACGAAAGTCTCTTATAAGCCAAGACATTCTTGGAACGTTCTTCGAATGTCTTACAAACTGATCTCGCCTTAAATAGTTGTGCCGAAGAATTCTGGCCGACTCTAGACAAGATTTCATCAATCATGTCTCCGGGTAGGTCTCTTAAAATATTGGGTTGTCTATCCATTTTGTGTTTTTAAACTGTAAAATAGACAAGAGTTAGATTCATAAAAAAAATACTTATTAATACAAGCAATTTTTACATATATCATAAAGCATAAGAACACTGTATTCCATATATTACACCACACGAATACAACTATCTTATTCCGACTCGCTCGTTTCTTCTTCTTCGGTTTTGGTTCGTTTTGCCAAGTTTCTAGGGATATATGATGTTCCCCTAATACGAGCCGTCATTGTCCACATTGGTTTAGAAAAACCTGGTGGTTTAGAGGTTCCCGGGTCATTGTTACAACTTAAGGACTTCGGGGGTTGACGATACATATAAAGTTCATCGGGGTTGGAATTAGATTTCTCTATTTTTATGCCCTTTCCCTTATTATTTTCTTTTGCCTTTTTAAATTCAGTTGGGGTAATTTCTATAACATCATCGGAATTCTCGTCGGAATCCGATTCATCGGAGAATTGGTAATCCTCCCAATATTTTGCTTCCTTGGCGGAAACACCATTGACCATAATTAACTTTGGTCGGTTGGTTGAGGATTTTCTTTTACTTAACCGTTTTATTATTTCCCCCACCGGTTCTATTTCTTCATCCGGTTCCGATTCTTCTTCCGGTTCCGATTCTTCTTCCGGTTCCGACTCTTCTTCCGGTTCCTCTTCGGGAACTTGTGAATCAGTCCACAAATCATTCCAATTTACATTTGACTCTTCATTATTATTAGGTGAGTCAATGGGACTTGTTCTAGAGGTAGACATCTATCACATAATATCAAACACGTTAAGAGATTAATATATCACATAATATTCATATGTTAAAAATATATAGTTTCCAACAAAAATGTTAAGCAATCATTTTTAAAGAAAACACGGTCGAAGTCCAGACTCACTAATGCATCCTAACAAACTCGATAAGACACACTAATGCAAATTTTCTGGTTCTCTAAGACCAACGCTCGGATACCAACTGAAATGTCCCGTTCTTATTGATTAAAAACGTTCCATATTAATTGATTTCGTTGCGAGGTTTTGACCTCTATATGAGACGTTTTTCAAAGACTGCATTCATTTTTAAACAAACCATAACCTTTATTTCATCAATAAAGGTTTAAAAAGCTTTACGTAGATTATCAAATAATGATAATCTAAAATATCCTGTTTACACACGACCATTACATAATGGTTTACAATACAAATATGTTACAACAAAATAAGTTTCTTGAATGCAGTTTTTACACAATATCATACAAGCATGGACTCCAAATCTTGTCCTTATTTAAGTATGCGACAGCGGAAGCTCTTAATAATCACCTGAGAATAAACATGCTTAAAACGTCAACAAAAATGTTGGTGAGTTATAGGTTTAACCTATATATATCAAATCGTAACAATAGACCACAAGATTTCATATTTCAATACACATCCCATACATAGAGATAAAAATCATTCATATGGTGAACACCTGGTAACCGACAATAACAAGATGCATATATAAGAATATCCCCATCATTCCGGGACACCCTTCGGATATGATATAAATTTCGAAGTACTAAAGCATCCGGTACTTTGGATGGGGTTTGTTAGGCCCAATAGATCTATCTTTAGGATTCGCGTCAATTAGGGTGTCTGTTCCCTAATTCTTAGATTACCAGACTTAATAAAAAAGGGCATATTCGATTTCGATAATTCAACCATAGAATGTAGTTTCACGTACTTGTGTCTATTTTGTAAATCATTTATAAAACCTGCATGTATTCTCATCCCAAAAATATTAGATTTTAAAAGTGGGACTATAACTCACTTTCACAGATTTTTACTTCGTCGGGAAAAGTAAGACTTGGCCACTGGTTGATTCACGAACCTATAACAATATATACATATATATCAAAGTATGTTCAAAATATATTTACAACACTTTTAATATATTTTGATGTTTTAAGTTTATTAAGTCAGCTGTCCTCGTTAGTAACCTACAACTAGTTGTCCACAGTTAGATGTACAGAAATAAATCGATAAATATTATCTTGAATCAATCCACGACCCAGTGTATACGTATCTCAGTATTGATCACAACTCAAACTATATATATTTTGGAATCAACCTCAACCCTGTATAGCTAACTCCAACATTCACATATAGAGTGTCTATGGTTGTTCCGAAATATATATAGATGTGTCGACATGATAGGTCGAAACATTGTATACGTGTCTATGGTATCTCAAGATTACATAATATATAATACAAGTTGATTAAGTTATGGTTGGAATAGATTTGTTACCAATTTTCACGTAGCTAAAATGAGAAAAATTATCCAATCTTGTTTTACCCATAACTTCTTCATTTTAAATCCGTTTTGAGTGAATCAAATTGCTATGGTTTCATATTGAACTCTATTTTATGAATATAAACAAAAAAAGTATAGGTTTCTAGTCGGAAAAATAAGTTACAAGTCGTTTTTGTAAAGGTAGTCATTTCAGTCGAAAGAACGACGTCTAGATGACCATTTTAGAAAACATACTTCCACTTTGAGTTTAACCATAATTTTTGGATATAGTTTCATGTTCATAATAAAAATCATTTTCTCAGAATAACAACTTTTAAATCAAAGTTTATCATAGTTTTTAATTAACTAACCCAAAACAGCCCGCGGTGTTACTACGACGGCGTAAATCCGGTTTTACGGTGTTTTTCGTGTTTCCAGGTTTTAAATCATTAAGTTAGCATATCATATAGATATAGAACATGTGTTTAGTTGATTTTAAAAGTCAAGTTAGAAGGATTAACTTTTGTTTGCGAACAAGTTTAGAATTAACTAAACTATGTTCTAGTGATTACAAGTTTAAACCTTCGAATAAGATAGCTTTATATGTATGAATCGAATGATGTTATGAACATCATTACTACCTTAAGTTCCTTGGATGAACCTACTGGAAAAGAGAAAAATGGATCTAGCTTCAATGGATCCTTGGATGGCTCAAAGTTCTTGAAGCAAAATCATGACACGAAAACAAGTTCAAGTAAGATCATCACTTGAAATAAGATTGTTATAGTTATAGAAATTGAACCAAAGTTTGAATATGATTATTACCTTGTATTAGAATGATAACCTACTGTAAGAAACAAAGATTTCTTGAGGTTGGATGATCACCTTACAAGATTGGAAGTGAGCTAGCAAACTTGAAAGTATTCTTGATTTTATGAAACTAGAACTTTTGGAATTTATGAAGAACACTTAGAACTTGAAGATAGAACTTGAGAGAGTTCAATTAGATGAAGAAAATTGAAGAATGAAAGTGTTTGTAGGTGTTTTTGGTCGTTGGTGTATGGATTAGATATAAAGGATATGTAATTTTGTTTTCATGTAAATAAGTCATGAATGATTACTCATATTTTTGTAATCTTATGAGATATTTCATGCTAGTTGCCAAATGATGGTTCCCACATGTGTTAGGTGACTCACATAGGCTGCTAAGAGCTGATCATTGGAGTGTATATACCAATAGTACATACATCTAAAAGCTGTGTATTGTACGAGTACGAATACGGGTGCATACGAGTAGAATTGTTGATGAAACTGAACGAGAATGTAATTGTAAGCATTTTTGTTAAGTAGAAGTATTTTGATAAGTGTATTGAAGTCTTTCAAAAGTGTATAAATACATATTAAAACACTACATGTATATACATTTTAACTGAGTCGTTAAGTCATCGTTAGTCGTTACATGTAAGTGTTGTTTTGAAACCTTTAGGTTAACGATCTTGTTAAATGTTGTTAACCCAATGTTTATAATAACAAAAGAGATTTTAAATTATTATATTATCATGATATTATGATGTACGAATATCTCTTAATATGATATATATATACATTAAATGTCGTTACAACGATAAACGTTACATATATGTCTCGTTTCAAAATCATTAAGTTAGTAGTCTTGTTTTTACATATGTAGTTCATTGTTAATATAATTAATGATATGTTTACTTATCATAATATCATGTTAACTATATATATAACCATATATATGTCATCATATAGTTTTTTTACAAGTTTTAACGTTCGTGAATCACCGGTCAACTTGGGTGGTCAATTGTCTATATGAAACCTATTTCAATTAATCAAGTCTTAACAAGTTTGATTGCTTAACATG
The DNA here is from genome assembly GCF_046630445.1 of Rutidosis leptorrhynchoides. Lineage (NCBI taxonomy): Eukaryota > Viridiplantae > Streptophyta > Magnoliopsida > Asterales > Asteraceae > Rutidosis > Rutidosis leptorrhynchoides. The sequence goes on from NC_092340.1 coordinate 324,747,881, forward strand.
TTGGAAACATTTAATCATGTAAACATCAATCTCAATTAATATATATAAACATGGAAAAGTTCGGGTCACTACATGTTAGGCCCAATAGATCTATCTTTAGGATTCGCGTCAATTAGGGTGTCTGTTCCCTAATTCTTAGATTACCAGACTTAATAAAAAGGGGTATATTCGATTTCGATAATTCAACCATAGAATGTAGTTTCACGTACTTGTGTCTATTTTGTAAATCATTTATAAAACCTGCATGTATTCTCATCCCAAAAATATTAGATTTTAAAAGTGGGACTATAACTCACTTTCACAGATTTTTACTTCGTCGGGAAGTAAGACTTGGCCACTGGTTGATTCACGAACCTATAACAATATATACATATATATCAAAGTATGTTCAAAATATATTTACAACACTTTTAATATATTTTGATGTTTTAAGTTTATTAAGTCAGCTGTCCTCGTTAGTAACCTACAACTAGTTGTCCACAGTTAGATGTACAGAAATAAATCGATAAATATTATCTTGAATCAATCCACGACCCAGTGTATACGTATCTCAGTATTGATCACAACTCAAACTATATATATATTTTGGAATCAACCTCAACCGTGTATAGCTAACTCCAACATTCACATATAGAGTGTCTATGGTTGTTCCGCAATATATATATAAATGGGTCGACATGATAGGTCGAAACATTGTATACGTGTCTATGGTATCTCAAGATTACATAATATACAATATAAGTTGATTAGGTTATGGTTGGAATAGATTTATTACTAACTTTCACGTAGGTAAAATGAGTAGTTTTTATCAATCTTGTTTTACTCGCCATTTCTTCGTTTCTAATCCGTTTTGAGTGATTCCAGTGGCAACGGTTTTGTATTGAACTTAACTTTATGAATCTAAACAGAAAAAGTATAAGTATATAGTCGGAAATACAAGTTACAAGTCATTTTTGAAAGAGGTAGTCATTTCCGTCGAAAGAACGACATCTTGATGACCATTTTGAAAAACATACTTTCACTTTGAGTTTAACCATGATTTTTGGATATAGTTTCATGTTCATAAGAAAAATCATTTTTCCAGAAGTATAGCTTTTAAATCAAAGCTCTTCTTAGCTTTTAATTATCCCAACCAAAACAGCCCCCGATTTTACTACGACGGCGTATATCCAGTTTTATGGTGTTTATCGTGTTTCCGGGTTTTAAATCATTAAGTTAGCATATCATATAAATATAGAACATGTGTTTAGTTGATTTTAAAAGTCTAGTTAGAAGGATTAACTTTATTTGCGAACAAGTTTAGAATTAACTAAACTATGTTCTAGTGATTACAAGTTTATAACGTTGAATAAGACAGCTTTTTATGTATGAATCAAATGATGTTATGAACATCATTACTACCTCAAGTTCCTTGGATAAACCTACTGGAAATGAGAAAAATGGATCTAGCTTCAAAGGATCCTTGGATGGCTTGAAAGTTCTTGAAGCAGAATCATGACACGAAAACAATTTCAAGTAAGATTTCCACTCGAAATAAGATTGTTATAGTTATAGAAATTGAATTATAATTTGAATATGATTATTACCTTGTATTAGAAAGATAACCTACTGTAAGTAACAAAGGTTTCTTGATCTTGGATGATTACTTGGAATGGATTTAGAAAACTTGGAAGTAAACTTGCAATCTTGGAAGTATTCTTGATTTTATGAAACTAGAACTTTTGGAATTTATGAAGAACACTTAGAACTTGAAGATAGTGAAATGTCCCGTTCTTATTGATTAAAAACGTTCCATATTAATTGATTTCATTGCGAGGTTTTTACCTCTATATGAGACGTTTTTCAAAGACTGCATTCATTTTTAAAACAAACCATAACCTTTATTTCATAAATAAAGGTTTAAAAAGCTTTACGTAGATTATCAAATAATGATAATCTAAAATATCCTGTTTACACACGACCATTACATAATGGTTTACAATACAAATATGTTACATCGAAATCAGTTTCTGGAATGCAGTTTTTACACAATATCATACAAACATGGACTCCAAATCTTGTCCTTATTTTAGTATGCAACAGCGGAAGCTCTTAGTATTCACCTGAGAATAAACATGCTTTAAACGTCAACAAAAATGTTGGTGAGTTATAGGTTTAACCTATATATATCAAATCGTAACAATAGACCACAAGATTTCATATTTCAATACACATCCCATACATAGAGATAAAAATCATTCATATGATGAACACCTGGTAACCGACATTAACAAGATGCATATATAAGAATATCCCCATCATTTCGGGACACCCTTCGGATATGATATAAATTTCGAAGTACTAAAGCATCCGGTACTTTGGATGGGGCTTGTTGGGCCCGATAGATCTATCTTTAGGATTCGCGTCAATTAGGGTGTCTGTTCCCTAATTCTTAGATTACCAGACTTAATAAAAAGGGGCATATTCGATTTCGATAATTCAACCATAGAATGTAGTTTCACGTACTTGTGTCTATTTTGTAAATCATTTATAAAACCTGCATGTATTCTCATCCCAAAAATATTAGATTTTAAAAGTGGGACTATAACTCACTTTCACAGATTTTTACTTCGTCGGGAAGTAAGACTTGGCCACTGTTGATTCACGAACCTATAACAATATATACATATATATCAAAGTATGTTCAAAATATATTTACAACACTTTTAATATATTTTGATGTTTTAAGTTTATTAAGTCTGCTGTCCTCGTTAGTAACCTACAACTAGTTGTCCACAGTTAGATGTACAGAAATAAATCGATAAATATTATCTTGAATCAATCCACGACCCAGTGTATACGTATCTCAGTATTGATCACAACTCAAACTATATATATTTTGGAATCAACCTCAACCCTGTATAGCTAACTCCAACATTCACATATAGAGTGTCTATGGTTGTTCCGAAATATATATATAGATGTGTCGACATTGTATACGTGTCTATGGTATCTCAAGATTACATAATATACAATACAAGTTGATTAAGTTATGGTTGGAATAGATTTGTTACCAATTTTCACGTAGCTAAAATGAGAAAAATTATCCAATCTTGTTTTACCCATAACTTCTTCATTTTAAATCCGTTTTGAGTGAATCAAATTGCTATGGTTTCATATTGAACTCTATTTTGTGAATCTAAACAGAAAAAGTATAGGTTTATAGTCGGAAAAATAAGTTACAAGTCATTTTTGTAAAGGTAGTCATTTCAGTCGAAAGAACGACGTCTAGATGACCATTTTAGAAAACATACTTCCACTTTGAGTTTAACCATAATTTTTGGATATAGTTTCATGTTCATAATAAAAATCATTTTCTCAGAATAACAACTTTTAAATCAAAGTTTATCATAGTTTTTAATTAACTAACCCAAAACAGCCCGCGGTGTTACTACGACGGCGTAAATCCGGTTTTACGGTGTTTTTCGTGTTTCCGGGTTTTAAATCATTAAGTTAGCATATCATATAGATATAGAACATGTGTTTAGTTGATTTTAAAATTCAAGTTAGAAGGATTAACTTTTGTTTGCGAACAAGTTTAGAATTAACTAAACTATGTTCTAGTGATTACAAGTTTAAACCTTCGAATAAGATAGCTTTATATGTATGAATCGAATGATGTTATGAACATCATTACTACCTTAAGTTCCTTGGATAAACCTACTGGAAAAGAGAAAAATGGATCTAGCTTCAACGGATCCTTGGATGGCTCGAAGTTCTTAAAGCAGAATCATGACACGAAAACAAGTTCAAGTAAGATCATCACTTGAAATCAGATTGTTATAGTTATAGAAATTGAACCAAAGTTTGAATATGATTATTACCTTGTATTAGAATGATAACCTACTATAAGAAACAAAGATTTCTTGAGGTTGGATGATCACCTTACAAGATTGGAAGTGAGCTAGCAAACTTGAAAGTATTCTTGATTTTATGAAACTAGAACTTTTGGAATTTATGAAGAACACTTAGAACTTGAAGATAGAACTTGAGAGAGATCAATTAGATGAAGAAAATTGAAGAATGAAAGTGTTTGTAGGTGTTTTTGGTCGTTGGTGTATGGATTAGATATAAAGGATATGTTATTTTGTTTTCATGTAAATAAGTCATGAATGATTACTCATATTTTTGTAATTTTATGAGATATTTCATGCTAGTTGCCAAATGATGGTTCTCACATGTGTTAGGTGACTCACATGGGCTGCTAAGAGCTGATCATTGGAGTGTATATACCAATAGTACATACATCTAAAAGCTGTGTATTGTACGAGTACGAATACGGGTGCATACGAGTAGAATTGTTGATGAAACTGAACGAGGATGTAATTGTAAGAATTTTTGTTAAGTAGAAGTATTTTGATAAGTGTATTGAAGTCTTTCAAAAGTGTATAAATACATATTAAAACACTACATGTATATACATTTTAACTGAGTCGTTAAGTCATCGTTAGTCGTTACATGTAAGTGTTGTTTTGAAACCTTTAGGTTAACGATCTTGTTAAATGTTGTTAACCCAATGTTTATAATATCAAATGAGATTTTAAATTATTATATTATCATGATATTATCATGTATGAATATCTCTTAATATGATATATATACATTAAATGTCTTTACAACGATAATCGTTACATATATGTCTCGTTTAAAAATCATTAAGTTAGTAGTCTTGTTTTTACATATGTAGTTCACTGTTAATATACTTAATGATATGTTTACTTATCATAGTATCATGTTAACTATATATATATATATCCATATATATGTCATCATATAGTTTTTACAAGTTTTAACGTTCGTGAATCACCGGTCAACTTGGGTGGTCAATTGTCTATATGAAACATATTTCAATTAATCAAGTCTTAACAAGTTTGATTGCTTAACATGTTGGAAACATTTAATCATGTAAATATCAATCTTAATTAATATATATAAACATGGAAAAGTTCGGGTCACTACAGATAGAACTTGAGAGAGATCAATTAGATGAAGAAAATTGAAGAATGAAAGTGTTTGTAGGTGTTTTTGGTCGTTGGTGTATGGATTAGATATAATGGATATGTAATTTTGTTTTCATGTAAATAAGTCATGAATGATTACTCATATTTTTATAATTTTATGAGATATTTCATGCTAGTTGCCAAATGATGGTTCCCACATGTGTTAGGTGACTCACATGGGCTCTAAGAGCTGATCATTGGAGTGTATATACCAATAGTACATACATCTAAAAGCTGTGTATTGTATGAGTACAAATACGGGTGCATACGAGTAGAATTGTTGATGAAACTGAACGAGGATGTAATTGTAAGCATTTTTGTTAGGTAGAAGTATTTTGATAAGTGTCTTGAAGTCTTTCAAAAGTGTATGAATACATATTAAAACACTACATGTATATACATTTTAACTGAGTCGTTAAGTCATCGTTAGTCGTTACATGTAAGTGTTGTTTTGAAACCTTTAGGTTAACGATCTTGTTAAATGTTGTTAACCCAATGTTTATAATATTTAAAAGAGATTTTAAATTATTATATTATCATGATATTATGATGTACGAATATCTCTTAATATGATATATATACATTAAATGTCATTACAACGATAATCGTTACATATATGTCTCGTTTCCAAAATCATTAAGTTAGTAGTCTTGTTTTTACATATGTAGTTCATTGTTAATATACTTAATGATATGTTTACTTATCATAATACCATGTTAACTATATATATAACCATATATATGTCATCATATAGTTTTTACAAGTTTTAACGTTCGTGAAATACCGGTCAACTAGGGTGGTCAATTGTCTATATGAAACCTATTTCAATTAATCAAGTCTTAACAAGTTTGATTGTTTAACATGTTGCAAACACTTAATCATGTAAAATAACAATTTCATTTAATATATATATAAACATGAAAAAGTTCGGGTCACTACAGTACCTACCCGTTAAATAAATTTCGTCCCGAAATTTTAAGTAGTTGGAGGTGTTGACGTATCTTCTGGAAATAAATGCGGGTATTTCTTCTTCATCTGATCTTCTCATTCCCAGGTGAACTAGGGTCCTCTACGAGCATTCCATCGAACCTTAACAATTGGTATGTTGTTTTGTTTAAGTCTTTTAACCTCACGATCCATTATTTCGACGGGTTCTTCGATGAATTGAAGTTTTTCGTTGATTTGGATTGCGTCTAACAGAATAGTGAGATCTTCTTTAGCAAAACATTTATTCAAATTCGAGACGTGGAAAGTGTTATGTACAGCCGCGAGTTGTTGAGGTAACTCAAGTCGGTAAGCTACTGGTCCGACACGATCAATAATCTTGAATGGTCCATTATACCTTGGATTTAATTTACCTCGTTTACCAAATCGAACAACGCCTTTCCAAGGTGCAACCTTAAGCATGACCATCTCTCCAATTTCAAATTCTATATCTTTTCTTTTAATGTCGGCGTAGCTCTTTTGTCGACTTTGGGCGGTTTTCAACCGTTGTTGAATTTGGATGATCTTCTCGGTAGTTTCTTGTATTATCTCCGGACCCATAATCTGTCTATCCCTCACTTCACTCTAACAAATTGGAGACCTGCACTTTCTACCATAAAGTGCTTCAAATGGTGCCATCTCAATACTTGAATGATAGCTGTTATTGTAGGAAAATTCTGCTAACGGTAGATGTCGATCCCAACTGTTTCCGAAATCAATAACACATGCTCGTAGCATATCTTCAAGCGTTTGCATCATCCTTTCACTCTGCCCATCAGTTTGTGGATGATAGGCAGTACTCATGTCTAGACGAGTTCCTAATGCTTGCTGTAATGTCTGCCAGAATCTTGAAATAAATCTGCCATCCCTATCAGAGATAATAGAGATTGGTATTCCATGTCTGAAGATGACTTCCTTCAAATACAGTCGTGCTAACTTCTCTATCTTGTCATCTTCTCTTATTGGCAGGAAGTGTGCTGATTTGGTGAGACGATCAACTATTACCCAAATAGTATCAAAACCACTTGCAGTCCTTGGCAATTTAGTGATGAAATCCATGGTAATGTTTTCTCATTTCCATTCCGGGATTTCGGGTTGTTGAAGTAGACCTGATGATTTCTGATGCTCAGCTTTGACCTTAGAACACGTCAAACATTCTCCTACGTATTTAGCAATATCGGCTTTCATACCTGGCCACCAAAAATGTTTCTTAAGATCCTTGTACATCTTCCCCGTTCCAGGATGTATTGAGTATCTGGTTTTATGAGCTTCTCTAAGTACCATTTCTCTCATATCTCCAAATTTTGGTACCCAAATTCTTTCAGCCCTATACCGGGTTCCGTCTTCCCGAATATTAAGATGCTTCTCCGATCCTTTGGGTATTTCATCCTTTAAATTTTCCTCTTTTAAAACTCCTTGTTGGGGCCTCCTTTATTTGAGTAGTAAGGTTATTGTGAATCATTATATTCATAGATTTTACTCGAATGGGTTCTCTGTCCTTCCTGCTCAAGGCGTCGGCTACCACATTTGCCTTCCCCGGGTGGTAACGAATCTCAAAGTCGTAATCATTCAACAATTCAATCCACCTACGCTGCCTCATAATTAGTTGTTTCTGATTAAATATGTGTTGAAGACTTTTGTGGTCGGTATATATAATACTTTTGACCCATATAAGTAGTGCCTCCAAGTCTTTAATGCAAAAACAACCGTGCCTAATTCCAAATCATGCGTCGTATAATTTTGTTCGTGAATCTTCAATTGTCTAGACGCATAACCAATCACCTTCGTTCGTTGCATTAATACACAACCGAGACCTTGCTTTGATGCGTCACAATAAATCACAAAATCTTCATTCCCTTCAGGCAATGACAATATAGGTATCGTAGTTAGCTTTTTCTTCAATAACTGGAACGCTTTCTCTTGTTCATCCTTCCATTCAAATTTCTTCCCTTTATGCGTTAATGCTGTCAAGGGTTTTGCTATTCTGGAAAAGTCTTGGATGAACCTTCTGTAGTAACCAGCTAGTCCTAAAAACTGGCGTATATGTTTCGGAGTTTTCGGGGTTTCCCACTTTTCAACAGTTTATATCTTTGCCGGATCCACCTTAATACCTTCTTTGTTCACTATGTGACCGAGGAATTGAACTTCTTCCAACCAAAATGCACACTTTGAAAACTTAGCATACAATTCTTCCTTCCTCAATACTTCTAACACCTTTCTCAAATGTTCACCGTGTTCTTGGTCATTCTTTGAGTAAATAAGTATGTCATCAATGAAAACAATGACAAACTTGTCAAGATATGGCCCACACACTCGGTTTATAAGGTCCATGAACACAGCTGGTGTATTAGTCAATCCAAACGGCATAACCATAAACTCGTAATGACCGTAACGTGTTCTGAAACAGTCTTTGGAATATCATCTTCTTTCACCCGCATTTGATGATATCCAGAACATAAATCGATCTTCGAATAAACCGACGAGCCTTGTAGTTGATCAAATAAGTCATTAATTCTCGGCAGTGGATAACGGTTTTTGATGGTAAGTTTGTTCAACTCTCTGTAGTTAATACACAACCTAAATGTACCATCTTTCTTCTTGACAAACAAAACAGGAGCTCCCCATGGTGATGTGCTTGGTCGAATGAAACCACGTTCTAATAGTTCTTGCAGTTGGCTTTGCAGTTCTTTCATCTCGCTGGGTGCGAGTCTGTAAGGAGCACGAGCTATTGGTGCAGCTCCTGGTACAAGATCTATTTGAAATTCAACAGATCGATGTGGAGGTAGTCCCGGTAATTCTTTCGGAAATACATCGGGAAATTCTTTTGCGACGGGAACATCATTGATGCTCTTTTCTTCAGTTTGTACTTTCTCGATGTGTGCTAGAACAGCATAGCAACCTTTTCTTATTAGTTTTTGTGCCTTCAAATTACTAATAAGATGTAGCTTCTTGTTGTCCTTTTCTCCGTACACCATTAAGGGTTTTCCTTTTTCTCGTATAATGCAAATTGCATTTTTGTAACAAACGATCTCTGCTTTCACTTCTTTCAACCAGTCCATACCGATTATCACATCAAAACTCCCTAACTCTACTGTATCAAGTCAATCTTAAATGTTTCGCTAACCAGTTTAATTTCTCGATTCCGACATATATTATTTGCTGAAATTAATTTACCATTTGCTAATTCGAGTAAAAATTTACTATCCAATGGCGTCAATGGACAACTTAATTTAGCACAAAAATCTCTACTCATATAGCTTCTATCCGCACCCGAATCAAATAAAACGTAAGCAGATTTATTGTCAATAAGAAACGTACCCGTAACAAGCTCCGGGTCTTCCTGTGCTTCTGCCCTATTAATATTGAAAACTCTTCCGTGGACTTGTCCATTCGTGTTCTCCTGGTTCGGGCAATTTCTAATAATGTGGCCCGGTTTTCCACATTTATAACAAACTACATTGGCATAACTTGCTCCGACACTACTTGCTCCGCCATTACTCGTTCCGACACTATTTGTTCCTTTCGTTCTGTTAACCCCTGGTCCGTAGACCTCACACTTCGCCGCACTATGACCATTTCTTTTACACTTGTTGCAAAATTTGGTGCAGAACCCTGAGTGATACTTTTCACACATTTGGCATAGCTGCTTCTGATTGTTGTTGTTGTTGCAGTTGTTATTGTTGTTGGGACGATTGTTGTAGTTGCTGCTATTGTTGTTGTTGTTGTTGTTGTTGTTGTTGTTGTTGTTGTTGTTGTTGTTGGGCCATTTGTTGTAGTTGCGATTGATGTTGCGATTGTTGGGATAATTGTTGCGATTATTATTGTAATTGCTATTGTTGTTGTATTGGTGATTCTTATCACCGTTTTCCTCCCACTTTCTTTTGACTTGCTTCACATTGGCCTCTTCAGCAGTCTGTTCTTTAATTCTTTCTTCAATCTGGTTCACTAGTTTGTGAGCCATTCTACATGCCTGTTGTATGGAGGCGGGCTCGTGTGAACTTATATCTTCTTGGATTCTTTCCGGTAATCCTTTCACAAACGCGTCTATCTTCTCTTCCTCATCTTCGAACGCTCCCGGACACAATAGGCATAATTCTGTGAATCGTCTTTCGTATGTGGTAATATCAAATCCTTGGGTTCGTAACCCTCTAAGTTCTGTCTTGAGCTTATTGACCTCGGTTCTGGGACGGTACTTCTCGTTCATCAAGTGCTTGAATGCTGACCACGATAGTGCGTAAGCATCATCTTGTCCCACTTGCTCTAGATAGGTATTCCACCATGTTAACGTAGAACCTGTGAAGGTATGCGTAGCATACTTCACTTTGTCCTCTTCAGTACACTTACTTATGGCAAACACCGATTCGACCTTCTCGGTCCACCGTTTCAATCCGATCGGTCCTTCGGTTCCATCAAATTCCAAAGGTTTGCAGGCAGTGAATTCTTTGTAGGTGCATCCTACACGATTTCCAGTAATGCTAGATCCAAGGTTATTGTTGGTATGTAGCGCAGCCTGTACTGCGACTATGTTTGAAGCAAGAAAGGCACGAAATTCCTCTTCGCTCATATTCAAGGTTTGTCGAGTAGTCGGTGCCATTTCCTTCAAATAGTCAAATGAAACAAGTTAATCATACAGAATATTAAGAGTAGTCAATAGTATCTCGTAGCATAATATGAACTCATTTATAAAAGCTTTTTCTTCATATTAGCGTTTTATAAGTTTAAATTCGGGTAGTACCTACCCGTTAAGTTCATACTTAGTAGCTAAAATACAATTCAACTACTACAATTCTATATGAAAAACTGATTATAATAATATTTCGCGTTCAAACTTTTACACAATATTTTACAAACTTACAATACCGAATATTTTACATATATCATGAAATATAGCACACAATCACTTTGATACAAGATAGTTGTGAAGATAATTCTAGCTAGTACACAAGTCGTTCAGTAAAGGCAATAAAGACACGTAATTCATACGTCCAGAAATAAGTCATGCATTCTGGTTTTACTAGGACTACTTCCCATCCTTGGTCTTGTGGAACATAACCGTTATGGCCGTTGATAAGACAGCGTGTTGTAACATCGTCAAAGGGACGAGGGTTACGTAATATCCAACAGTCCCTTAACAATCTAAAAACCTCATTTCTTACCCCAATTACCGACTCCGTCACTTGTGGGAACGTTTTGTTTAATAGTTGTAGCCCGATGTTCTTGTTCTCACTTTGGTGAGAAGCGAACATTACTAAGTCGTAAGCATAACATGCTTCTTTATGTTGCATGTTAGCCGCTTTTTCTAAATCACGAAGTCCTATATTCGGATATATTGAGTCAAAATAATTTCTTAACCCATTGCGTAAAATAGCATTTGGGTTCCCCGCAATATATGCGTCAAAGTAAACACATCGTAACTTATGGATTTCCCAATGTGATATCCCCCATCTTTCGAACGAAAGCCTTTTATAAATCAAGGAATTCTTGGAACGTTCTTCGAATGTCTTACAAACTGATCTCGCCTTAAATAGTTGTGCCGAGGAATTCTGACCAACTCTAGACAAGATTTCATCAATCATGTCTCCGGGTAGGTCTCTTAAAATATTGGGTTGTCTATCCATTTTGTGTTTTTATACTGTAAAATAGACAAGAGTTAGATTCATAAAAAAATACTTATTAATACAAGTAATTTTTACATATATCATAAAGCATAAGCACACTATATTACATATATTACACCACACGAATACAATTATCTTATTCCGACTCGCTCGTTTCTTCTTCTTCAGTTTTGGTTCGTTTTGACAAGTTTCTAGGGATATATGATGTTCCCCTAATACGAGCCGTCGTTTTCCACATTGGTTTAGAAAAACCTGGTGGTTTAGAGGTTCCTGGGTTATTGTCACAACTTAAGAAATACGGGTGTTGACGATACATATAAAGTTCATCGGGTTTGGAATCAAATTTCTCTATTTTTATGCCCTTTCCCTTATTGTTCTCTTTTGCCTTATTAAATTGTGTTGGGGTAATTTCTATAACATCATCGGATTCCTTGTCGGGATCCGATTCATCGGAGAATTGGTAATCCTCCCACAACTTTGCTTCCTTGGCGGAAACACCATTGACCATAATTAACTTTGGTCGGTTGGTTGAAGATTTTCTTCTACTTATTCGTTTTATTATTTCCCCCACTGGTTTTATTTCTTCTTCCGGTTCCGATTCTTCTTCCGGTTCCGATTATTCTTCCGGTTCCGACTCTTCTTCCGGTTCCTCTTCGGGAACTTGTGAATCAGTCCACGAATTATTCCAATTTACATTTGACTCTTCATTATTATTAGATGAGTCAATGGGACTTGTTCTAGAGGTAGACATCTATCACATAATATCAAACACATTAAAAGATTAATATATCACATAATATTTACATGTTAATAATATATAGGTTCCAACAAAAATGTTAAGCAATCATTTTTAAAGAAAACAAGGTCGAAGTCCAGACTCACTAATGCATCCTAACAAACTCGATAAGACACACTAATGCAAATTTTTCTGGTTCTCTAAGACCAATGCTCGGATACCAACTGAAATGTCCCGTTCTTATTGATTAAAAACGTTCCATATTAATTGATTTCGTTGCGAGGTTTTGACCTCTATATGAGACGTTTTTCAAAGACTGCATTCATTTTTAAAACAAACCATAACCTTTGTTTCATAAATAAAGGTTTAAAAAGCTTTACGTAGATTATCAAATAATGATAATCTAAAATATCCTGTTTACACACGACCATTACGTAATGGTTTACAATACAAATATGTTACATCGAAATCAGTTTCTTGAATGCAGTTTTTACACAATATCATACAAACATGGACTCCAAATCTTGTCCTTATTTTAGTATGCAACAGCAGAAGCTCTTAGTATTCACCTGAGAATAAACATGCTTTAAACATCAACAAAAATGTTGGTGAGTTATAGGTTTAACCTATATATATCAAATCGTAACAATAGACCACAAGATTTCATATTTCAATACACATCCCATACATAGAGATAAAAATCATTCATATGGTGAACACCAGGTAACCAACATTAACAAGATGCATATATAAGAATATCCCCATCATTCCGGGACACCCTTCGGATATGATATAAATTTCGAAGTACTAAAGCATCCGGTACTTTGGATGGGGTTTGTTAGGCCCAATAGATCTATCTTTAGGATTCGCGTCAATTAGGGTGTCTGTTCCCTAATTCTTAGATTACCAGACTTAATAAAAAGGGGCATATTCGATTTCGATAATTCAACCATAGAATGTAGTTTCACGTACTTGTGTCTATTTTGTAAATCATTTATAAAACCTGCATGTATTCTCATCCCAAAAATATTAGATTTTAAAAGTGGGATTATAACTCACTTTCACAGATTTTTACTTCGTCGGGAAGTAAGACTTAGCCACTGGTTGATTCACGAACCTATAACAATATATACATATATATCAAAGTATGTTCACAATATATTTACAACACTTTTAATATATTTTGATGTTTTAAGTTTATTAAGTCAGCTGTCCTCGTTAGTAACCTACAACTAGTTGTCCACAGTTAGATGTACAGAAATAAATCGATAAATATTATCTTGAATCAATCCACGACCCAGTGTATACGTATCTCAGTATTGATCACAACTCAAACTATATATATATTTTGAAATCAACCTCAACCCTGTATAGCTAACTCCAACATTCACATATAGAGTGTCTATGGTTGTTCCGCAATATATATATAGATGGGTCGACATGATAGGTCGAAACATTGTATACGTGTCTATGGTATCTCAAGATTACATAATATACAATATAAGTTGATTAGGTTATGGTTGGAATAGATTTATTACTAACTTTCACGTAGGTAAAATGAGTAGTTTTTATCAATCTTGTTTTACTCGCCATTTCTTCGTTTCTAATCCGTTTTGAGTGATTCCAGTGGCCATGGTTTCGTATTTAACTTAAATTTATGAATCTAAATAGAAAAAGTATAAGTTTATAGTCGGAACTACAAGTTACAAGTCGTTTTTGAAAGAGGTAGTCATTTCCGTCGAAAGAACGACATCTTGATGACCATTTTGAAAAACATACTTTCACTTTGAGTTTAACCATGATTTTTGGATATAGTTTCATGTTCATAAGAAAAATCATTTTTCCAAAAAGTATAGCTTTTAAATCAAAGTTCTTCTTAGCTTTTAATTATCCCAACCAAAACAGCCCCCGGTTTTACCACGACGGCGTATATCCAGTTTTATGGTGTTTATCGTGTTTCCGGGTTTTAAATCATTAAGTTAGCATATCATATAGATATAGAACATGTGTTTAGTTGATTTTAAAAGTCTAGTTAGAAGGATTAACTTTATTTGCGAACAAGTTTAGAATTAACTAAACTATGTTCTAGTGATTAGAAGTTTATAACGTTGAATAAGACAGCTTTTTATGTATGAATCGAATGATGTTATGAACATCATTACTACCTCAAGTTCCTTGGATAAACCTACTGGAAATGAGAAAAATGGATCTAGCTTCAAAGGATCCTTGGATGGCTTGAAAGTTCTTGAAGCAGAATCATGACACGAAAACAATTTCAAGTAAGATTTCCACTCGAAATAAGATTGTTATAGTTATAGAAATTGAATTAAAGTTTGAATATGATTATTACCTTGTATTAAAAATATAACCTACTGTAATTAAAAAAGTTTTCTTGATCTTGGATGATTACTTGGAATGGATTTAGAAAACTTGGAAGTAAACTTGCAATCTTGGAAGTATTCTTGATTTTATGAAACTAGAACTTTTGGAATTTATGAAGAACACTTAGAACTTGAAGATAGAACTTGAGAGAGATCAATTAGATGAAGAAAATTGAAGAATGAAAGTGTTTTTAGGTGTTTTTGGTCGTTGGTGTATGGATTAGATATAAAGGATATGTAATTTTGTTTTCATGTAAATAAGTCATGAATGATTACTCATATTTTTGTAATTTTATGAGATATTTCATGCTAGTTGCCAAATGATGGTTCCCACATGTGTTAGGTGACTCACATGGGCTACTAAGAGATAATTATTGGATTGTATATACCAATAGTACATACATCTAAAAGCTGTGTATTGTAAGAGTACAAATACGGGTGCATACGAGTAGAATTGTTGATGAAACTGAACGAGGGTGTAATTGTAAGCATTTTTGTTAAGTAGAAGTATTTTGATAAGTGTCTTGAAGTCTTTCAAAAGTGTATGAATACATATTAAAACACTACATGTATATACATTTTAACTGAGTCGTTAAGTCATCGTTAGTCGTTACATGTAAGTGTTGTTTTGAAACCTTTAGGTTAACGATCTTGTTAAATGTTGTTAACCCAATGTTTATAATATCAAAAGAGATTTTAAATTATTATATTATCATGATATTATGATGTACGAATATCTCTTAATATGATATATATACATTAAATGTCGTTACAACGATAATCGTTACATATATGTCTCGTTTCAAAATCATTAAGTTAGTAGTCTTGTTTTTACATATGTAGTTCATTGTTAATATACTTAATGATATGTTTACTTATCATAATACCATGTTAACTATATATATAACCATATATATGTCATCATATAGTTTTTACAAGTTTTAACGTTCGTGAATCACCGGTCAACTTGGGTGGTCAATTGTCTATATGAAACCTATTTCAATTAATCAAGTCTTAACAAGTTTGATTGCTTAACATGTTGGAAACACTTAATCATGTAAAATAACAATTTCATTTAATATATATATAAACATGGAAAATTTCGGGTCACTACAGTAAGAAATATCATTTTTCCAGAATATAAACTTCCAATTCAAAGTTTAAGATGGTTTTTAATTATCCAACCCAAAACAGCCCCCGGATGCACTCCGACGATGTAGATTCAGTTTTAAGGTGTTCTTTGTAAAATCAAGTTGTATCTTGTTAAGTTAGCATATCATTATGATATATTACAGGTCTTGAAGTGTTTTAAAAGTCAAGTTAGAAGGATCTATTTAGTTTGCGAATAAGTTTGAAATCATTCAAACTATGTTCTTATTGTTATATATATATATTCGTAGTAAGATAGTCAGATATGAATTGAACAAGATGATGAACCAAGTTTATACCTCAAGTATGATGAAGAAAGTTACTGAATAAACAAGATATGAACTTGTTCTTGATGACTTGGAAGATTAAGAAGTGAAATCATGAAAAGAAACAAAGGTTGTAAGTAAGTTTATATCTTGATTTAAGATAAATAACTTACATGAATTGAATCAAAGTTTAAACATAGTTTTACCTTGATTATGAAGCTAAAAGATGGTGAAAATCCTTGGAGATGATCAAGTATGATGTTAGGAGTATTTTGAGAGAGAATTTGGAGTGTAAGTATGAGAAAATGGAATGGAAAAATGAGGTGAAATCATAAAAACGAATTTACTTGTTATATAGAAAAAAAAATATCCTTAAGTTTGTTTTTTAGCTCATTAGTCATACAAGTTGATAAATAATGGTTCCACATGTTTTTGACTCTAATATGGCTGCTAAGAATGAATGATTAAAGGTGTATATACCAATAGTAAATACATCTAGAAGCTGCGTACAATACGGTTACATATACCCTAGGTATACGTGTAAAAATCTTGAGGAAACGGAACGGGAATTCAAATATAACTATCTTTTATGAATATACTTATATTGTTTTATGTATTTAAGCCCTTTAAAAGTAATTAAATACGTATTTATACGATACTTGTATAAGCATTATAGGTTATAGGTATATATATCAAAGAACGTTACGTATAGTTACCGTTTTGAAAACTTTAGTTAGTAGTCTCAAAGTATACTTATAACTCATTGTTATTAGTACACAATGATATGTTAAACCATCCTTAGGTCATGTTAAATATGTATAAATACGTATATGTACACAATCGTATAATTATCGTATGTTATATAGTTCGTGATATCATCGGTCAAATTGGACGGTCAAACGTTGTGTAAAACTCTTTTCAAAAACACAAGACTCAACAATTTGGATTGCTCATCATGTTGGTAATGTTTAATTTATGTAAATATTAATCTCATATGTATAATACGGTCGGAAAAATCCGGGTCGTTACAGTACCTACCCGTTAAATAAATTTCGTCCCGAAATTTTAAAGTTGTACCTATTTTGCGTTCTCGAGAAACAAATGCGGGTACTTTTGTTTCATCTGATCTTCTCGTTCCCAAGTAAACTCGGAACCCCTTCGTGCATTCCAACGAACCTTAACGATTGGTATGTTGCTCTGCTTGAGTTGTTTAACTTCACGGTCCATGATTTCGACTGGTTCTTCCATGAATTGTAGTTTCTCGTCGACTTGGATTTCTTCAAGAGGAATGGTGAGGTCTTCCTTTGCAAGACACTTCTTAAGGTTTGAAACGTGAAACGTATTATGTACTCCGGCGAATTGTTGTGGTAACTCGAGTCGATAAGCTACCGGTCCAATGCGTTCGATGATCTTGAACGGGCCTACATACCTTGGGTTCAGTTTACCTCTTTTGCCGAAACGTATTACACCTTTCCAAGGTGACACCTTTAGCATAACCATGTCACCGATCTGAAACTCTAATGGTTTCCTTCGGACATTGGCGTAGCTCTTTTGGCGACTACGGGCTGTTTTCAATCTCTCCTTGATTTGTACTATCTTCTAAGTAGTTTCGTGTATGATCTCGGGACTAGTTAATCGTCGATCTCCTACTTCATTCCAACAGATAGGGGATCTACACTTCCTTCCATACAGCGCTTCGAATGGTGCAGCTTTAATGCTCGCATGATAACTATTATTATACGAGAATTCTGCTAATGGTAGATATTTATCCCATCCGTTTCCAAAATTGATCACACATGCCCTGAGCATGTCTTCAAGAATCTGAATTGTTCTTTCACTCTGCCCGTCAGTTTGCGGATGATATGCGGTGCTCATATCCAAACGAGTTCCCAGGGCCTCCTGTAGTGATTGCCAGAACTTTGATGTAAATCTACTATCACGATCGGATATAATGGAAATAGGTATTCCATGCCTTGAAATAATTTCCTTTATGTATAATCTTAATAGTTTCTCCATTCTATCCGTTTCTTTTATAGGCAAGAAATGTGCAGATTTGGTGAGACGATCAACTATTACCCAAATGGTATCATAACCCCATGCAGTCTTAGGTAACTTCGTGATAAAATCCATGGTAATACCATCCCACTTCCATTCTGGGATTTCTGGTTGTTGAAGTAACCCTGACGGCTTCTGGTGTTCTGCTTTGACTTTGGAACAAGTTAAACATTCCCCGACATATGTTGCAACGTCTGTCTTTAAATTAGGCCACCAATAATGCGTCTTAAGATCTTGATACATCTTTCCAACTCCAGGATGTATCAAGTATCTTGTCTTATGTGCCACGTTCAATATCAACTTCCTTAATCCACCCGACTTTGGTACCCAAATACGTTTTGCAAAATATCGAATTCCATCTTCCCGTATAACGAGTTGCTTCTCATACTTCTTCATTATTTCATTTCCTATGTTTTCTTTAGTAAGAGCTTCTCATTGAGCCTCTTTGATTTGTGAGTTAAGATTCACGCGAATTTTTATGTTCATTGCTCGTACTCGAATTGGCTCTTGTTCCTTTCTGCTTAGAGCGTCGGCCACTACATTCGCTTTCCCGGGATGATAGCGAATCTCACAATCATAGTCGTTTATCAGCTCGACCCATCTACATTGCCTCATGTTCAGCTGTTTCTGATTGAAAATATGTTGAACGCTTTTATGATCGGTAAACACGGTGCATTTAACCCCATATAAGTAGTGTCTCTATATCTTCAATGCAAACATGACTGCTCCCAGTTCTAGATCATGCGTCGTATAATTTCGCTCGTGAATCTTCAATTGTCAGGATGCGTACGCAATAACTTTCTTTTGTTGCATAAGAACGCAACCAAAACCTTGTCGCGAAGCGTCACAATATATCTCAAAATCATCGTTCCCTTCAGGTAACGATAAAATAGGCACCGTAGTCAACTTCTTCTTTAGTAATTGAAATGCACTCTCCTGCTCAGAGGTCCATTCGTACTTCTTCCCTTTTTGTGTTAACGCTGTCAATGGTTTAGCTATTCGGGAAAAATCTTGAATAAACCTTCTATAATAACCGGCTAGGCCCAAAAATTGACGTATCTGCGTTGGTGCCTTAGGAGTCTCTCATTTTTCAATGACCTCAATTTTAGCTGGATCAGCCTGAATTCCTTTGCTACTAACAACGTGGCCAAGAAATTGCACTTCTTTCAACCAAAAAGCACATTTAGAAAATTTGGCATATAACTGTTCTTTTCTTAACAATTCTAATACTAACCTTAAATGCTGCTCATGCTCTTGCTCATTTTTGGAATAGATGAGAATATCGTCAATGAAAACAATAACAAACTTATCTAAATACGGACTACAAACTCGATTCATGAGGTCCATGAATACAGCTGGCGCATTCGTCAATCCAAACGGCATGACCAAAAATTCGTAATGACCGTAGCGTGTTCGAAAAGCAGTTTTCGGAATATCTTCTTCTTTGACGCGTAGTTGATGATAGCCCGATCTTAGGTCGATTTTCGAATAAACACATGATTCTTGTAGTTGATCAAATAAGTCGTCAATTCTCGGTAGTGGATACCAATTCTTGATAGTTAACTTATTTAATTCACGATAATCTATACACATTCGTGTGATGACCCGGGAATTTCCGACCAAATTTAAACTTAATCTTACTATGATTCCGACATGATAAGCAAGGTTTGAAAAGTTGAGTCTTAAGAACTTTCGAACTGTTCACATAGATTCATTTGACTGCGATCATTTCCAACAATTCACGAACCACTGTATGTAAATAAATATGTGAATAAATAAATATAGAAGTATATAGATATAAATATAAATATAAGTGTATATATAATATTTTGAATTAATAAAATGCACTTTAATCAATTGAAATTAAAAACGTAGAATAAGATACAAAATAAATAAACTTTTATGAATCTATATAAAATATATATATATATGACTTATGTACATAGTTAATGATATATGAATATTGTATCATATATAAAGTGATATTAAATATTCTGCATACGTTATATTAAATATATACATGTCACTTAAATAATAATAGGTGATATTAAATTATTAAATTTAATTTCAGTGTAAAACAAAGTTGTTATTATTACTTTATTATTAATATTAATATTATTAATTGTATTATTATTATTAAGATTTTCATTATTAACATTGTTATTAATAGTATTTAATTTTTATTGTTAATATAAGTATTACTATAAAAACTAACATTAATTATTAATATTTTTATTTCTATTATTGTTATTATTATAATTATGATTATAGTTATTAATATAATTATTATTATTATTATTAGTATAATTATGAGAATTACTACTATTAATATTAACAAATATTATTATTACTAAGATATTTAATAGTTAATTATATAAACTAACAGATTATATATACATACATATGCGGTTACAGATTTACAGATATATAGATATATTGATACGTAAATAAATACAGATAGATGCAAATATATATATGGATATTGAAGACTAGTTATATATAAACAAATTCATACGCGTATTTATTTTATATCACCATCTGATTAATTTTCTTTCTCTTCTATTATTTTTTTTTCTGTTACATCCGTGAAGATGTCGACCGTGAGCAACCCTACCATAAGACCTCAATCAATTATTTCTTCTGTGGAATCAATCTTTTTGAGCAACATGTTGTAAACCAATCGACAATTTGAATTGATGAAGCATATATTTTTTTTATTTTTTTTCTCTTCCAGCAAAACCTATGTACTAGATAAATTTTATCATTTTTCGATTTCGAACCAATTTCCAAAATGTATTAATGCAATCTTGTTAGGAATCATGCACTCAATCTTTCTTCAAAATCTCAAGTTTCAATTCGTTGTATCGAGTACGAATTCGTGGGTCAAAGTTATGAACAAAAAAAGTCAAACGGGTGGTTATTTGCAAAATTAGAATTTGTTTTGGAGTTTTAAGATCGATTGAGGATTCAGAGACTTTCTAGGAACGTTTTAAAACTTAATTCATGTTATACATATGAACTAAAAACAACTTGAATTCAAAATCAACTTTGGAGTTGTTTTTTTTTTTTTTTTTTTTCGCGAACAGTAAACAGGATACATTTATTCTGTTTGTTTTTTTTTCTTTTTTTTTCGTATCCAGTAATTTTAAACATCTCAATAATTATCTCTGGTGGGTTAAGATTAGAACCAATCTCGTGTTTTGGTTAATTGTTGATTTTGGTCGATGATGGTTCTGAGGGAGAAGAAGAAGGAGCATTTTAGGGAACAAATAAAATGGGGTATAGATAAAAAGAATCATAATAAATCAGAATTGGAAGGGTGGTGGGATGGTTAAGGGTGTTAGCGGGTTTGCAAGTGGTCACGGGTTCGAGCCCGGTCTCGGGCAATTCTTTTTTGAATGACTTTCCATAGGGTATACACTTCTTTTTATTATTATTATTATTATTATTATTATTATTATTATTATTATTATTATTATTATTATTATTTTTATTATTATTATTATTATTATTATTATTATTATTATTATTATTATTATTATTATTATTATTATTATTATTATCATTATAATTATTATTAGTTTTAGTATTATTATGATTATAATTATAATTATTGTTGTTATCAAGATTGTTATTACTATGGTTATTATTGTTATTAATTAGTGTTATTTTTACTAGTATTATAATTATTATTAGTATTATAAATATCATCATCATTATTATTATTATTACTAATAAAAGTGTATTTATAAAAGATATCATCTAGTACTAATATAATGTTAGGAACAAATATGATTATTATTAAGATTGTTATGAAAGTAATAAGGATTATTATTACTTTCATTAATATTAGTATTAGTATCAATTTTGTAACTATTAGTATTGTTATTATCATTATTATTATTATTTAAACCAATGTATCATTATCAAAACTATTATTTTCACTATAATTATTATTAAACTTTTCATTTTACTAAAAACTATTGTTATTATCATAAGATTTATTATTAAAACTATCATTAATATTATTATTAATAAAATCATTAATACTATTATCATTATTATTAATATCAGTATTATCACCATCACTAAATTAATCACTACTAATGTTATTTTAGTATTATTATAATTACTATTTTAACAAACAGATGTATTATATACATATAAAATATTTGATACATATAACATAACTAACATTATGTTTTTATGAAATATATAAATTAATAATATAAAACATTATATCAATAATAAATAATATATATAATCGTTCGAAAACAGGTATATGTATTAATATATATATATGAATGATATAGGTTCGTGAATCTGAGGCCAACCCTGCATTGTTCAGTTGTTCAATGTCGTTATATGTATTTTTACTACAAAATACATTATGGTGAGTTTCATTTGTCTTTTTACCCTTTATATTTTTGGGCTGAGAATACATGCGCAATTTTTATAAATGTTTTACGAAATAGACACAAGTAATCTAAACTACATTATATGGTTGAATGATCGAAGCCGAATATGCCCCTTTATAGTCTGGTAATCTAAGAATTAGGGAACAGACACCCTAATTGACGCGAATCCTAAAGATAGATCTATCGGGCCCAACAAGCCCCATCCCAAGTACCGGATGCTTTAGTACTTTGAAATTTATATCATGTCCAAAGGAGGATCCCGGAATGATGGGGATATTCTTATATGTATATTGTAAATGTCGATTACTAGGTGTTCAATCCATATGAATGATATTTTGTCTCTATGCATGGGACGCATATTTATGAGAACTGAAAATAAAAATCTTGTGGTCTATTAAAATGATGGAAATGATTATTTATGTTAAACTAATGAACTCACCAACCTTTTAGTTGACACTTTAAAGCATGTTTATTCTCAGGTATGAAAGAAATCTTCCGCTGTGCATTTGCTCATATTAGAGATATTAATTGGAGTCATTCATGACATACTTCAAAAGACGTTGCATTCGAGTCGTTGAGTTCATCAAGAATATTATAAAGTCGTTTATAGTTTGAATATATTATGAGATGGTATGCATGCTGTCAATTTTCGATGTAAAGCAAGTTTGTCTTTTAAAAACGAATGAAATGTTTGTAAAATGTATCATATAGAGGTCAAGTACCTCGCGATGTAATCAACTGTTGTGAATCCTTTATAATCGATATGGACTTCGTCTGGATAGATTAGGACGGGTCTCTACAGTTCGGAAGGATCCATCTTTCTTCTTGACGAATAAAATCGGAGCTCCCCACGGTGAAGTGCTTGGTCAAATGAAACCACGGTCCAGTAATTCTTGTAACTGGCTTTGTAACTCTTTCATCTCAGATGGTGCAAGTCTGTATGGAGCACGAGCCACTGGTGCAGCTCCTGGTACTAGATCTATTTGAAATTCTACAGATCTAAATGGAGGTAATCCCAGCAACTCTTCCAGAAAGACTTCAGGAAAATCTCTTGCCACAGGCACGTCGTTGATGCTCTTCTCTTTTTCCTTCGTTTCGACTTTATTAACATGTGCTAAGATTGCATAACACCCTTTCTTCAAGCACTTTTGGGCTTTCAAACAGCTAATGAGTTTTAGCTTTGAGTTACCCCTCTCTCCATAAATCATTACCGGTGTTTTATCCTTACGAGGAATGCGAATTGCCTTCTTGGCACACACAACTTCAGCTCCTATTTTGGACATCCAGTCCATGCCGACTATTACATCAAAACTTCCTAATTCTACGGGTATCAAATCAATTTTAAACGTTTCTCCGACTAAATTTATTTTACAATCACGGCAAATTTTATCGGCTTTAATTAGTTTACCATTAGCTAACTCAATCATGTACTTAGCATCAAGAGGTAATGATGAACAATTCAATTTAGCCTAAAAGTCTCTACACATATAACTTCTATCGGTACCAGTATCAAATATAATAGATGCTGATAAGTTTTTAATGGTAAACGTACCCGTAACAAGCTCCGGGTCTTCACGCACCTCTCTAGCATTAATAATAAATGATCTTCCACATGCAGATCCGTTATTCTTCTCTGGATTCGGGCACTGACTCTTATAATTGAAGGTATTTCGTATGCCCGAGAGACATATTAAATTAATGTGGCTAACATGTTATGATCCAAGTCGGGTCATACCCAATAACAAGCTTACCGACACCTTATAAGTGTTTATCTTATCGATTGGTTCGTTAAATAAATACGCAACACTTGAATTTTAGAAAATCGATTTTCTAAAACATTATCACTTGAGATAAATTATTTGGATAATTTATATATAATTATTTATAGGTTTAAATAATTATATTGTGTTATATTTTATAAAAGTTTTTATAAAATATGCAAGTAACAAGATAAATACATAATGTATTTTCACAAGTTTATAAAAATTGAATTTTTTATAAAAACAAAAGGGTGGCCATTTTTTTTTAAGGGTGGTCTTCAAGACACACATGCTCCCTTTTCTTGTTACTTGTGTTTACACAACTCTAAAATCAAGCATGCTTGATACCTTTTAAAGACACACATGCAAGCATCTTTCTTGGAAGTGAAAAATACTAGTAAATACTCTCTTCATTTTGGTCAAGGGCTGGTCGAAATTCCAGCAGAAAAATAAGAGTGTTCTTGAGCTTTAGGAAGCTCATTTCAAGTGTAAAAAAAATCCTAACCAACTTGTACAAGGTGTTGGTCAAAGGCTTGGGGTATAATCCCTTGAGGTCTCATTGTTTTGAGGCTTGCATTCACCATCAAATAAGTCAGCTGCGGTTCGGTTTTTGAGCAGAAAAGAAAGTGAGTTTAAATCTTATGTTCAAGGTGTTTAAGGGTCCTAAATATTAGCAAGCTCAAGGGTGGTGTTGGAGCTTCAAAGGCTTGGAGTTTAACATACTTGAAGCATCAATTTGGAGGCTATTATCACCATCATCTCCATCAATTTTCTGCACATTTGAGCAGCCCTCAAACTTGGATTTGAGGAGGTATGACAATCTTATCCTTTCTTGTTATTTGTAAGTATATGTTCACAACTTGATCCTATTGGGATTTAGCTTTAATTGGCTTAAAGTTTAACAAGTAAAATTTGATAATTACACGCTTCCGTTTATTAAGATTCTTAAAAGGTTTTAAGACTTATCTAACTTGTTAAATCCCAACAATGGTATCTAGAGCCGAAGTTGTTGAAATATGCTTCGAATTGTTGTTTTAAACCCGTTATATTTGCAATCTACTAACATGCATGAATGTAGATTGCAAAAACAAATGGGTTTGGGTGGGTATTAGATAAATGCCGAATTATTGAGGGCTCCAAAATGGGTTTTGGACTCTCTAATTTGGTCATATTTGGTTGCATGTTGAAGTTCACAATCATAACCATGACCTTGTGTTTGAATGAATGGATGTTTGGTTGATTTGTTAATTTTTCAATTTGGTTGAAATATTCATTCATTTGGTTTGTAATATTATTTCTTCATTTGGTATGTAATATTAATTTTGGTTATGCAATTTATTTTACATTTGGTATGTAAAATAGAATAGGTTGTATTTTCATGTTCTTGATAAAAATGTATTAGGATACATATTTTGTAAAACGAAGATACAAGATAATGAAGGAAGAACAAGATGAAGACTTGAAGAACACAAGGAGCATTTGGATGCAAGATTAAGTGGGAGATTTGAAATCTCCTACTTTATGTTATTACCCCTTACCCGGTGGCATTTTGTTTTCAGCTAAACAAAATGCTTACCAAAAGGCTTGATTGTGAACATGTTGTTTTGCATGCTTGGTTGTTTATTGTATGATTGTGGATTGTATGTATGCTACAAGTTAATCACACAAGTTAACAACAAACTAAAATGACAATTTAATTGGTTAAATTTATCATTATTAACACATGCAAAACTACAATTTAATTGGTTAAATTGAAATGGCAAAAGACGTTAATAAATGGTTATTAAGAATTAGAAACGGATTGCACATATAAAATGGTTTATATCAAAGTAATAAAATTGGCATTGTTACATGACATGAAAATGGATTTTCATAAAAACCATACACTAAATGCATGTTGGTGTATGGCATAAAGTTTTCTCAAACTAGAAATAATGAAAACTTAAAATCCCTTTTGACACACTAGGTTAACAAGTTTAACGCTATCCTTTTGTGGGACACTTAAACATAGTAGGGAACTCATAATGGGATAAAGGTCACCTAACCGTTATGAGCTAACTAATATGGTTAAGGTAAAATTCGTATGCTTGTGGGATAAAGGTCACCTAACCACTTGTATGTTAATTTTACATGTTTACACAAATAGGACGACTTGATTTGGGAATCATGAACTTAGGGTCACCGAAGCATGAGGAACAAATAGGCGTTGATGGGATAAATATGCCATGCAAAAGGATTGCATGATCCCATAATTTAGAAGTTGCAAAAGGATTGCAATTTTCATATAAATGACTACCTAGCTAAATCAAATAACGGGATAAAGGTCACCTAACCGAAATTTGATTTACCGTTGGATTCTAATATTTAATAAGTCTATTAAAATTTAAAAGGGTATTGTTTATTAAATTTAAAATCGATACTTAAATGAACTTTGTTAAATTTTGAAGATGGCCGCCAATAACAACAACATGCAAAATGCACCTATTAACTTGAACAACCTATCATTAAGGTCTCTCCTCGAGAAAGACAAACTCAACCATACGAACTTTATGGATTGGTTCCACAATCTTAGGATTGTCCTCAAACTTGAGGATAAGGCGTATGTGTTGGAAGACCCCATTCCCGATCAACCCGATGAGGATGATACGGAAGGCATGGCTTATTGGGATAAGTATTGCGCCGATTCGGTACAAGTCGCTTGCCTAATGCTTGGGACTATGATACCCGAACTCCAAAAGGATTTCGAGCATCATACTGCATACGACATGATCACGCAATTGAAGGAGATGTTCCTTCAACAAGCACGTGTCGAGCGCTTCGAGACCATTCGAGCGCTTCATGCATGTCGTATGGACGACTCCCAATCCGTTTCATCTTATGTCCTTAAGATGAAAAGCCTCATTGATCGCGCAAACCGTCTTAATCTCAACATATCTAATGAGCTAGCCACGGATCTTATCCTAAACTCCTTGTCAAAGAGGCTTGACCAATTTGTAATTAATTACAATATGAATGGGATGGATAAGACCATTGGCGAACTTCATGGCATGCTTAGGACGGCGGAAACTAGCATGGGTAAGAGGGCTTCACCCGTGCTAATGATCAATGATGGTGGGTCCAAAGGTAACAACACCTCTAAGCCAAAGGCGACTAAGAGGAAAGGACCCGCCCATCAAAGAAAGGGAAAGGGGAGGATGGTTACCCCAACCAAAAAAAAGAACAAGAAGCAAAAGGTTGCAGGACAAGCAAACCCCAAGGAAGACCCGTGCTTCGGTTGCGGTGAAATAGGTCACTGGAAAAGCAACTGCCCGGTCTACCTCAAGGAGTTGAAGGAAAAGAGGGATGCGGGGCAAACCTCAGGTAATATATATATGGTATATATAGAGCTTAGTATTACTTCTTCTAATACATGGGTATTAGACACTGGATGTGGAACTCACATTTGCAATTCTTTGCAGGGGTTCAAAAGAAGTAGCAAGCAAACGGGAACATCAAGTCTCTTTATGGGTAATGGAGCCAAAGTGCAAGTGAAGGCTCAAGGAGACTTTGTATTAAAGCTTCCAAGTGGTTTGGAACTTATTTTGAACAATGTTTTGTATGCACCGGACTTATGTCGAAACATTATTTCAGTTTCTCATTTAAAACAAAGTGGTTTTTATCTTAATTTTGTTAATGATGATATCCACGTTTATTTAGATAATGTATTCTATTTTAAGGCTTCGCCTTCAAATGGAATTTATGAATTGGTTCATGATGACACATCATCTAGTAGCTCAATATACCATACTAGCACCAAGAAACTGAAAAGGGATTTGAGTGATTCCTACTTATGGCATTGTCTCCTTGGTCACATAAACAAGAATCGAATGCATACACTCCAAAAGAATGGCCTTTTGAAATCAAATGAACTAGACTCGTTTGATGTATGTAAATCTTGTTTACAAGGGAAAATGACTAAAGCACCTTTCAAAGGGACCTACGAAAGGGCTAAAGACGTATTGGGATTAATACATTCGGATGTATGTGGACCCTTTAAGCCCATAACTAGGAATGGTGAAAGATACTTCGTTACTTTCATTGATGACTTCAGTCATTTCGGATATGTCTACTTGTTAAGACATAAGGACGAAACTTTTGAAGCATTCAAAGAGTATCAAAACGAAGTAGAAAATCAACTCAATAAGACAATCAAGGTACTTCATACAGATAGAGGAGGTGAATACCTAAGCAATGCCTTCCAAGATCATCTTAGAAGTTGTAGGATTATCTCGCAACTTACTCCACCCGGGACACCACAGCTTAATGGTGTGTCCGAAAGGAGGAACCGAACCCTAATGGATATGGTTCGATCTATGATGGCTAGAAGCTCGTTACCTCTATCATTTTGGGGTTATTTTCTATGCTCCGCGGCTCGTATTCTAAATATGGCCCCTACCAAGAAAGTGGAAAGAACACCTCACGAGATGTGGTTTGGAAAACCTCCATCTCTATCATACTTAAAGGTATGGGGATGTGAAGCTTATCCTAAGCGTTACGTCCCTAATAAGTTGAATGCTCGATCCACGAAGTGTATCTTCATAGGATATCCCAAGGATGATATGGGATATTATTTCTATGATCCATCTGAGCAGAATGTATTTGTTGCTCGAAAGGCTGAATTCCTTGAAACTAAGTTCCTAATGGAAGGAAATAGTGAAAGGAAGATAGATCTTGAGGAGGTTCAAGATCAAGTAGATGATACACAATTGGTTGACACTAGCACTCAACATGAAAATGTTGAGAATGATCAAATGGATGATCAAAATACACAAGACATTCACAGATCTGGTAGGATTAGTAATCCTCCTGAGAGATATGGGTTTCTCATGGATGATTGCTATGTGGTTGATTTGGATGAACCAACAAACTACCAAGATGCTTTATCAAGGATTGATAAAGATAAATGGCAGGAAGCTATGAACGCTGAGATGCAATCCATGTATGACAACCAAGTTTGGGAACTTGTTGAACAACCTACTGGCTCAAGGCTAGTTGATTGTAAATGGCTTTTCAAAATGAAAACCGACATACATGGAAACTTGGATACATATAAATCTAGACTTGTAGCAAAAGGTTTCACTCAAACTCTAGGGATTGACTATGATGAAACTTTTTCGCCTGTGGCAATGTTAAAGTCTATTAGGATATTACTTGCCATTGCTGCTCATTATGATTATGAAATATGGCAAATGGATGTCAAGACCGATTTCCTAAATGGACATCTTGAGGAAGATGTCTATATGGTTCAGTCTGAAGGTTTTGTTGATCCAAAATATCCTAAAAAGGTATGCAAGTTAAAGAAGTCAATCTACGGATTGAAACAAGCATCTAGAATGTGGAATCATCGTTTTAATTAGGAAGCCAAGAAATTTGGCTTCATTAAAAATGGTGATGAAGCTTGTGTATACAAGAAGGCTAGTGGGAGCACAATCATGTTCCTTGTACTATATGTGGATGATATATTGTTATTTGGAAATGATATTCCTGCAATGCAAAGTGTTAAAACTTGGCTAAGTAAATGCTTCTCCATTAAGGATCTTGGAGAAGCATAATACGTTTTGGGGATTGGGATCTACAGGGATAGATCCAAGAAACTGATAGGTTTGAATCAAAGTGCATACATTGAAAAGATCTTGAAAAGGTTCAAGATGGAGAACTCTAAGAAAGGTTTGGTACCTATTCAAAAGGGAACACTTCTCAGTTCATCTCAGTGCCCCACCACGAAAGATGAACAGGAGAGAATGAAGAAAGTCCCATATGCGTCTGCCATTGGGTCAATCATGTATGCAATGATATGCACTAGACCGGATGTGTCATGCGCTCTTAGCCTGACAAGTAGATACCAGAATAACCCAGGGAACAGTCATTGGATTGCTGTCAAAAGTATATTGAAATACCTTAGGAGGACTAAGGATATGTTTCTGATATATGGGTCTGGTGAGGAGGAACTCGCTGTAAAAGGTTACGTTGATGCGAGTTTCCAAACTGATCGAGATGATTCTCGATCACAATCTGGTTATGTCTTCACATTAAATGGAGGTGCGGTCTCTTGGAAGAGTTCAAAACAGGATGTTGTTGCTTTATCCACTACAGAGTCGGAGTACATCGCCGCATCAGTGGCAGCTCAGGAAGCTGCATGGATGAAGAAATTCATCGACGACTTAGGAGTTGTCCCTTCCATTCAGGACCCTCTTGAGATCTTTTGTGACAACGAGGGTGCGATTTCTCAAATCAAAGAACCTCGTGCTCATCAAAAGACCCGTCACATTGAGCGGAGATTCAACTACATAAGGGATGAAGTTGAAAAGGGAAAGATATGTATTCGCAAAGTTCACACATATCTTAATATAGCGGATCCTCTCACGAAGCTCTTACATGGATCAAAACATGCAGGACATGTTTGTGCATTAGGGCTTCGATATTCTAGTGATTGGTCATGATCTGTTTTAAGTATTGTAATGGAACGAAATTGTTCAAACTCATTAATATAATTATGGAATTAATTTATTTTGAGTTATGTTCCTATTTTTCATATTTTATCCATGAATAAGTAATTATTCTAAATTCCGTAGTCGATCACATTTGTGGGAGCAAGTGTGAGGTTTAGACTATTATAAACTTGGATTGGTATACATTCACGGGATGAATGTGGGGAAAGGTTGCAACCAAGGTTCATAGATATTTGTGGGATACAAATATTGGAAGACCCGGCCTCAAGATTTACTAAATGGAGCCTTCGTGGTTGAGCACATGTGATCTTGAGTAAAAGGCGAATATCATAGTATCCTCTGACCTGAGATGCATATTGGGTTCGGATATTCACTAAGTATTGTGCCTTGATTCTTTCCTTCGCTATTCTGAAATATGGTAGTTCATAAGGAAGATCTCAGGTATAATGCATAGTGTATATCTAGGACATATGTAGTCAAGATGGAATTTGTCCCTCTTATTCATTGAGAGTCAGATGTCTAAGGCCTGATAAAGTTAAATCTAGAAGAGAGTGATCACTCTATGTCTCTTGGATTTAACATGACATCTAGGATGAAAGGATATAATGAAAAGATTCACCTAATCATATTCGAGATGGGAACTCGAAAGGGATGATGTTATTGAATGGCACTAAGTCATAACATATTGGGGGTGATGGATGGTCGTTAGGTGGTATCCATCACTTGCATTAATTTCTTATGTTTCTCATGCAAGTGGGAGATTGAAGGTATTTCGTATGCCCGAGAGACATATTAAATTAATGTAGCTAACATGTTATGATCCAAGTCGGGTGATACCCAATAACAAGCTTACCGACACCTTATAAGTGTTTATCTTATCGATTGGTTCGTTAAATAAATACGCGACAATTGAATTTTAGAAAATCGGTTTTCTAAAACATTATCACTTGAGATAAATTATTTGGATAATTTATATATAATTATTTATAGGTTTAAATAATTATATTGTGTTATATTTTATAAAAGGTTTTATAAAATATGCAAGTAACAAGATAAATACATAATGTATTTTCACAAGTTTATAAAAATTGAATTTTTTATAAAAACAAAAGGGTGGCCGTTTTTTTTAAGGGTGGTCTTCAAGACACACATGCTCCCTTTTCTTGTTACTTGTGTTTACACAACTCCAAAATCAAGCATGCTTGATACCTTTTAAAGACACACATGCAAGCATCTTTCTTGGAAGTGAAAAATACTAGTAAATACTCTCTTCATTTTGGTCAAGGGCTGGTCAAAATTCCAGCAGAAAAATAAGAGTGTTCTTGAGCTTTAGGAAGCTCATTTCAAGTGTAAAAAAATCCTAACCAACTTGTACAAGGTGTTGGTCAAAGGCTTGGGGTATAATCCCTTGAGGTCTCATTGTTTTGAGGCTTGCATTCACCATCAAATAAGTCAGCTGCTGTTCGGTTTTTGAGCAGAAAATAAAGTGAGTTTAAAGCTTGTGTTCAAGGTGTTTAAGTGTCCTAAATATTAGCAAGCTCAAGGGTGGTGTTGGAGCTTCAAAGGCTTGGAGTTTAACACACTTGAAGCATCAATTTGGAGGCTATTATCACCATCATCTCCATCAATTTTCTGCATATTTGAGCAGCCCTTAAACTTGGATTTGAGGAGGTATGACACTCTTATCCTTTCTTGTTATTTGTATGTATATGTTCACAACTTGATCCTATTGGGATTTAGCTTTAATTGGCTTAAAGTTTAACAAGTAAAATTTGATAATTACACGCTTCCGTTTATTAAGATTCTTAAAAGGTTTTAAGACTTATCTAACTTGTTAAATCCCAATAATAATGACCCTGTTTCCCACACCCATAAAAAGTAACAATGGCCAAGGCAGTTCTATTTGCATTGGTGGCAGGAGTCTTGGTGTCATTTGTATTTGTAACGGGAACCCTACAATCTTCAGTAAGATGACCCCTTCGATTACAATTGTTGCATACCACATTACAATAACCAGAGTGATGTTTGTGGCATCTGTTACATAAAGGATTTCCTCCCTTGTAACCTGAGCTTGAACCACTACCCGCACCTTGCGTGGTTTCTTGTTTCTTGTTAGATTGTTGATGATTACCTTCCCACTTTCTTTTGTTTTTCGATGTATTGACATCGGTGTTCTTATCCAGAATAATCTGGTCCATCAACTCGTTTGCCATGGTGATGGCTTCGTGAATAGTCTTGGGTTTCGATGCTGTAACATTTGCCTTGACATTTTTAGGCAAACCATCTTTGTACAGTTCTATCTTGCGTTCTTCGGTTGGTACCAATTCGGGACATAACAACTTTCAGGCTTCGTAATTCAGCTTCCAACTTTCTAACCTCGTTCCTTGGACAACACTCGTTGATTAGCATTGTTTTGAATTCTTCCCATGGAGTATCATAAGCTACATCTCCTCCTACGGCCTTCACATAGTTTTTCCACCACATGAGTGCACTATCTTGTAGGGAGCACGATGCATACTTGGTCATGTCCTTCTCAATACAACCACTGATTTTAAACACGGACTCAATATTTTCGATCCACCGGGTTAAACCGACCGGTCCTTTTGTTCCACTGAATGATAAGGGCTTGCAACCTTGAAAAGTTTTGTAGGTGCATCCCACATGAGGATTTGGGTTAACTGCAGCACATCTTGCAGCCTCGACCCATAACATTCTATCGTTCACTCGCTGATTGATGAGTTCCTCGATTTCTTGTTCCGTCATTCGGTTCAATCGCGCCATAATCTTCAATAAGAATGAAAAAAATAATTATTCACATGGAATATTATAGATGTAGTGTGTATTTACAGTACATTGTAGCTTATTACTAATATGAACCAGTTATTATTATAAAAGCCTTTTCTTCTTATTAGCGTTTTATAATTATATCTAGGGTAGTATCTACCCGTTAAAGTTCATACTTAATAGCTTAGTACGAAAATCAATTACTACCACCCAAATAATACTCAACCATGGAAAATTATTGCATTTCACACTTCACTATTTTATATATGCTTATCTTACATCAAACATTAAGCAAACCACACTAGCAATATTATACAAAACGTTATATGATCCCATGGTTTAAAGTAACAGCGCATCATTTAACCCAAAACGTTTGTGTTCAAAGAAATCACTTAAAGCTTATCCTGGCTGTCTCCCTGCGTTTTGGCTGAGGGGCCGAAGAACTGGATGTTGGGATAGAACTAATAGGAATAGAGGAATAGGGGTGGAAGTGTCTGATGGAGTTGGTGCCACAACATCCTCACTAAACTCGGGATTTGGATTATCCAATTCAGTAGCCTTTCGTTTCTTTCCTCGTTCGAACTTGTCTTTCGTAATTTCCTGTATTTCTTCCTCCTCAGGATCACTTTCCAGTTCCTCTTCAATTGATTCATCCGGAAATTGTGAGTCCTCCCCAAAGGTGTCATTTTCATCATCGGATAGATTAATGACTGGGACACTATCTGAAGATTCTGGTTCGGAGTCGCTGAATGTGATAATAAGTTCTAAGCCAGACATCTATCACACAACAACTAGTACGTTAGTACCACATAATATTTACATATTAATTTTTAACCAACAAGGATAAGCAATAGTTTTCGAATTCAAACAAGGTCAAAGTCCAGACTCACTAATGCATCCTAACAAACTCGATAAGACACACTAATGCAAATTTTCTGGTTCTCTAAGACCAACGCTCTGATACCACCTGAAGCGTCCCGTTCATATAGAATATAAACGTCACGTACTCATTGGTGTCATTGCAAGGTATTGACCTCTATATGTGACATTTTTCAAAATCTGCATACGTTTTTATAATACAAACCATAACCTTTATTATAATCGAATGTTCAAACAACATAATAATGATTATCGTTTAGTGATAATCTTAGTTTTACAAACTTTACATTTGATAATAACAATATAATTTCCAACATATTTCACATTACAAATCTTCCGATATGCAGTTTTATTTTTGACACAAATATGCATACTCCAAATCTTGCTTAAATTCGGCATAATGCAGCGGAAGCTTTTAATTATCACCTGAGAATAAACATGCTTAAAACGTCAACATAAAGTTGGTGAGATATAGGTTTAATGCTAGCAGCGTTATAAATATAGACCACAAGATTTCATATACACAAACGTTTTAATAAAAATATTCTAAGTGGTTGAGCACTTGATAACCATACTTAACATTTAATCAACGTCGCATATTCCCTTTATTATGAAATCTCACTACACCGTACCAAGTATAGTTACCTAAACGAAGTACTGTGCAACCGTTGAATACTGGTCTTCCAGTCCGGTTGGGGTTGTCAGGCCCGATAGATCTATCAACAGGATTCGCGTTTACAATACCGCATGTAAATAGTAGTTACCAAGTTACAGGGAAGTATGCCAGTGGTCCAACTCAACGTAGAATATATATATATTTTTTATCACTTGTGTCCATAACGTAAATCATAAAATGCATGTATTATCATCCCAAAATATTTAGAGTTTAAAAGTGGGACTATATACTCACTTTTGTCTTGAAGATATACGACTTGGTCTCCGATATATATCACGAACCTAACCATATATAATATATCAACATGTTTTCTTTTCAAATAATCGTTACATGTATACTTATAATACTTTTAATATCTAATTGTCCGTAGTTAGCAGTTCGATATTAGTAGTCCACAATTAGTTGTTCAATAAAATAAATAAAGACCCCATTGTATTCGTATTGATTGGAATTAATCTCGACCCATCATACCATGTTGTCAAATGACGTGTTGTGTACATAAAGTACCGTGTTGTCAAATGACGTGTTGCGTACAATCATGAGGTCTTATGATTAATCTTCTCGTGTTGTTTACGGGTGGTCCTGAAATATGTAGAATTAAATCATGAGTAAATATATATGAAACATCATATTAATTAGCAAAGATATGATTAGTTTAGTTTTACTCCAATTAATTTCGTAGCTAAACTAGCTTCGGATACCCAATTTTGTTTTAGCCGTAGTTTCTTCAATATAACTCCGTTTTTGTTGGTTCAACTTGCCACTTCCTTGGATCGAGTCATTATTTATGAATATGAACTGTAAATACCTTAATTTGCATTCAAAATCACAAGTTATAGGTCAAACTTTGGTGAATCTTATGAAAGTGATCATTTCCGTTGTAAAAACAACATCTAGATGATCATTTTTACAAAAATACTTACACTTTGAGTTACACCATGAGATTTTTATATATTAACATATTCATAAGAAATATCATTTTTCCAGAATATAAACTTCCAATTCAAAGTTTAAGATGGTTTTTAATTATCCAACCCAAAACAGCCCCCGGTTGCACTCCGACGACGTAGATTCAGTTTTAAGGTGTTCTTTGTAAAATCAAGTTGTATCTTGTTAAGTTAGCATATCATTATGATATATTACAGGTCTTGAAGTGTTTTAAAAGTTAAGTTAGAAGGATCTATTTAGTTTGCTAACAAGTTTGAAATCATTCAAACTATGTTCTTGTTGTTATATATATATTCGTAGTAAGATAGTCATATATGAATTGAACAAGATGATGAACCAAGGTTATACCTCAAGTATGATGAAGAAAGTTACTGAATAAACAAGATATGAACTTGTTCTTGATGACTTGGAAGATTAAGAAGTGAAATCATGAAAAGAAACAAAGGTTGTAAGTAAGTTTATATCTTGATTTAAGATAAATAACTTACATGAATTGAATCAAAGTTTAAACATAGTTTTACCTTGATTATGAAGCTAAAAGATGGTGAAAATCCTTGGAGATGATCAAGTATGATGTTAGGAGTATTTTGAGAGAGAATTTGAAGTGTAAGTATGAGAAAATGGAATGGAAAAATGGGGTGAAATCATAAAAACGAATTTACTTGTTATATAGAAAAAAAAATATCCTTATGTTTGTTTTTTAGCTCATTAGTCATACAAGTTGATAAATAATGGTTCGACATGTTTTTGACTCTAAGATGGCTGCTAAGAATGAATGATTAAAGGTGTATATACCAATAGTAAATACATCTAGAAGCTGCGTACAATACGATTACATATACCCTAGGTATACGTGTAAAAATCTTGAGGAAACGGAACGAGAATTCAAATATAACTATCTTTTGTGAATATACTTATATTGTTTTATGTATTTAAGCCCTTTAAAAGTAATTAAATACATATTTATACGATACTTGTATAAGCATTATAGGTTATAGGTATATATATCAAAGAACGTTACGTATAGTTACCGTTTTGAAAACTTTAGTTAGTAGTCTCAAAGTATACTTATAACTCATTGTTATTAGTACACAATGATATGTTAAACCATCCTTAGGTCATGTTAAATATGTATAAATACGTATATGTAGACAATCATATAATTATCGTATGTTATATAGTTCGTGATATCATCGATCAAATTGGACGGTCAAACGTTGTGTAAAACTCTTTTAAAAAACACAAGACTCAACAATTTGGATTGCTTATCATGTTGGTAATGTTTAATTTATGTAAATATTAATCTCATATGTATAATACGATCGGAAAAATCCGGGTCGTTACAATGTTGGATATCCAACATGTGCTTTTCAGCGGATCCCTTACTCCATTAAACATAGGAGGTTGAGCATCCTTGAAATTTTTGTAATGGAAGTCTAGCCTTCCATACCCACCACTACCATCACCTCGCTCGCCCCGAGGATGAATGTTTCTAGCTTCTAATGCCTCTTCAATTGCGGCATTCATTCTCTCATTTATTAACTCGGTTACTTGCCCATCAACCGATTCTTGGAAAACCTTTCAGACATCCTCAAGAAATTCCGCTCTTTGCTTCTTAATAATGGCCTCAACCTTGGCCGTAAACTCGAGGTCCTCGCTCGTACCTCCTTCATGGTTCTCGGGTCCGTTTCTCGTCTTCATACTATTAAACGAAAATTGGTTAAACAATGAAACGAAAGGACATAACAAAAAGTATATATATATATATATATATATATATATATATATATATATATATATATATATATATATATATATATATATATATATATATATATATATATATATATATATCTCACACCACCACATCTTGCTAAACAATCGTCGTACATCGCTTGTTTGACACGATTTGAACCCGTAACAATGGTAGCTAATCATTGTTACGCGAGCACGTCGCATTAACTT
Source organism: Rutidosis leptorrhynchoides (assembly GCF_046630445.1). Classification (NCBI taxonomy): domain Eukaryota; kingdom Viridiplantae; phylum Streptophyta; class Magnoliopsida; order Asterales; family Asteraceae; genus Rutidosis; species Rutidosis leptorrhynchoides. The sequence goes on from NC_092340.1 coordinate 324,786,027, forward strand.
GCTAGTACAACGTCTATCTCGCTTGATGATTGCAAGACACAACACAAAACAATTAGCACATAGTTAGTTAACATAATCCTAGGAACTAACCAATCCCCGGTCCGACCCGTCTCCTACAAGTCCCGCATAAAGCGCATACACAATAAAGTCTAAGTCTAGGCACCTATCTTAAGTCGCCTAAATCCCTTAGACCATGCTCTGATACCACTTGTAACGATCCAAACCTCGTTATACCAAAAACACGTCCACAAAGTGAAAAAACCAAACTACCCCCATTAAAATATATAAAGGAACACAGCTGGCCCGCCAGTTCAATTGGATGGCGTCTAGAATACTGGACGGTGTCCAGCCCTTCAATAAAGGACGGCGTCCCACGATTTTGGACGGTGTCCCAACCTTCTGTGAAAACAGGATCTTACAGCTCAGTACGCACAAATACGCAGTTTCGTGAAAGTAATAAGCACAACAATATAAGTCGAAAAAGTCGGGTCGTTACATTATATATCTAGACGGCTACAAGATGTATCTGTACGATTGCAAGGTCACACGGTTGTAGGTTAAACGGGTGGGATTTACACAGATGCAAGGTTGTATCTATATGGTTGCAATAACCAGGTGATGTATCTGTACGGTTGCAAGGTGTAACCATACGGTTGTGTTCTTGGTGAATTATGGGCAGAAAACTGCACCAAAATTAGGGTTTTGGTTTGGAAGGGGTCTAGCACTCGATCTGGATCGAAAACCTTGATTTTATTACGTCCAAAACAATGATTTTGACCAGATTAATACTTTTAACTAACAAAAACACGGATTAAAATGTAAAAATTTTAAGATTTGGTGATTTCTTCACAAAAACACCAAATCCACACTTCTAAGAACGACTTTGACACAAAAACCGATTGATTAATCACACCTACTGCTCTAATACCACTTGTAGGATCGTGTAGACAGGATTAAACGATCTAATATTCAATATCGAGGGTAGAATAACTCGATATTGAGTTTTATATCAAAAGCAATCAAACAAACAATGATCTTATGTTATTAATAGACTTTAGGATGATTAAGATCAACCCACAAGAATGCTAGACGACCAGGGGTTCAGCTATGACTCTTAGAGAAGTTTAGGATACATAACCCTAACAATGAACCAGAATTGGCCTCTATATACATTTAGCACGTGCAACCGTGCAGTTGCAGCTTGCAACCGTGTGGTTGCCCAATCGACCCGTACGGATGCATACCTGCATCCGTGCGGTTGCACTCCAGGTGTGCAAACTGTGATGACCCGTCCTAATCCATCTGGACGAATACATTACATTTGTTATATCGCGAGGTACTTGACCTCTATATGATACATTTTACAAACATTGCATTTGTTTTTAAATGACAAACTTTCATTACTTTGAAAGTTGATAGCATGCATACCATTTCATAATATATCCAACTATAATTGACTTAGTAGTAATCTTGATGAACTCGACGACTCGAATGCAATGCCTTTTGAAATATGTCATGAATGACTCCAAGTAATATCTCTAAAATGATCAAATGCACAGCAAAAGATTTCTTTCATACCTGAGAATAAACATGCTTTAAAGTGTCAACCAAAAGGTTGATGAGTTCATTAGTTTATCATAATCAATCATTTTCATCATTTTAATAGACCACAAGATTTTCATTTCCATTTCTCATAAAAATACGTCCCACGCATAGAGACAAAAATAATCATTCATATGGATTGAACACCTGGTAACCGACATTAAAAAGATGCATATAATAATATCCTCTATCATTCCGGGACATCCATCGGACATGATAAAAACGAATTCGAAGTACTAAAACATCCGGTACTTTGGATGGAGTTTGTTAGGCCCAATAGATCTATCTTTAGGATTCGCGTCAATTAGTAGATCGGTTTACTAATTCTTAGGCTACCAAGCAAAAAGGGGCATATTCGGCTTCGATCATTCACCCATAGAATGTAGTTTCAATTACTTGTGTCTATTTCGTCAAACATTTATAAAAGGGCATGTATTCTCAATCCCAAGAATATATATTACAAAAGCATTTAAAAAGGGAGTAATGAAACTCACAATACTGTATTTTGTAGTAAAAATACATATGACGACATTGAACATTGTAGGGTTTGGCCTCGGATTCACGAACCTATATCATTTGTATATATATATTAAAATATATAATCGTAATCGAACAAGTTTATGTTTTATTATTAATTGTTATGTTAGTAACTTGTATGTTTCGTTAATAACTAAATTAACTATACTTATTTTATATACTTTAGATAAATAATTAGTATTTATTATGAAAATATTAATGTTGTTATGTGATATGTTTTAAATATATTCTTATATAGTTATATATTTGATAAAATAATATCAATAATAATAAATAAAAATTTATATCTTTTTATGATAATAATAATAATAATACTAAAAGTAATTAGATTTAGTAATGATACTGATATTAATAATATTGATAATAATACTAATAATAAAAATAATGTTAGTAAAAATAATAATTTTAATAAAAATGATAATAATGATAAGATAAAAAATGTTAGTTTTCATAGAAATATATTTTAAATAATAATGGTACTTTTAATAAAAATGATGATTTTAATAGAGATTTTAGTAGTCTTATTAATAATAATACCAATATTAATGTTATATGATAATTCTAAAACTATTATTAATAATAATGATACTTTTAGTAATAATGGTCACAATACTAATACTTATGATAATCATAATAGTAATACTCATATTAATAATAATAATAATAAATATTTTAGTAATAATAATAATGATAATAATATTAATTATACTAATAATCTTATTTCTAATATTGGTAATAATAATAATTACTTAATAACAATCAATAATAAATAATAATAATAACAATAACAATAATAATAATAATAAAATAATAATAATAATAATAAGAGTATTAGTAATAACTACCTCAAAGAAGTAGTCCTTTTGAAAATGCCCAAGTCCGGGTTTGAACCCGCGACGTCCCGCTAACCCGATAACATCCTTAACCACATTTATTATTATCGTTATTTCACTTCTCATTTATGAATCATAATCATCATTAACGTGATCGTAATCATAATCAATCATTATAATCTTAATGATCATAATTCCGTCGGCATCACCATGTAACTCATCAATATCATGATCATAACGTCATCATCTCACGACCCTAATATCGTCTAATCATTATCAATAACTATATTCTAATTCGTTAATCATTTAACCTCACCAACATCGTAATCCTAACCGTGATCATCCTTATCATTACCATCCTAATTGATCATCTACCATTTTCATCATCACCATTCGTTTAACACGTTCATCATCATCATCATATCTTATTCGTGATCTTCATTATCACAACTCATCAATCTCACATATCATCATTGATTATACTATTGTATACTCATCATCATACATCATACTAATACAATCACCATCATGTATCATTTACATTTCTTCGATCACAGTTTAAAAAAAAAATAGAGGAAAACACTAGTAGCTGGTAACGGCCCAACAAGATTTATACGAAGGTCAAAATGTGAAAGCCCAATAACTCAAATCAATTTTACTGATCCAAAATCATTTAACCAGATATCATATCGGTTCTTAAACAGAACCATAACAGAAATTGGAAACCACTTCACAGGTGGTCTTCGAGTTTATTTTTTCGACAGATAGCAATAACAATAGCAACAATAAGAAGGCATAGCAGCAAAAATACATAAAAGATTTATGTTTTGGCTATCATTTACCAAGTAGAACGGAGAACAAGACTGCAGCAGCAGTCGTTGATGAAGATGATGAATCCAAGATTCAAATACGTTTTTTTAGTTGTTTTTAAATCCTAAGTACATAAAGAAAAAAGTTATAAATATCCTTCCTATCACTCTAAATTCATCAATAGATTTAGAAACGACAATAGGAAATCGAATTTGTGAAGAACACCTCATTTTACTTTTTATTTCTAACTTTTGACTTCGAAAAATATAGATTCGACAAGAAGGATTTGTAGCTGAAAACTTACAGTTATTTTTGAATACGTGATTCCTAACACTCCTGTACTCTTATATTGTGAGGATTGCTCCGGATTCGATTTATAGATTAAACAAGTCATGAAAAGAGAACAGGGTTGATTTCTTTGGATTTCGATTTGATTTCACGATTTAACAGGAGTGGATATTTAATCGTGCAAGTGATTGATTGATGTAGCAACAAGATTTGATATAAGTTGTTTGATAGTGAGGATGAAGGTCGACAGATAATCACGAGAAAGGAGAAGGAAACAGAAAGAAAATTACATCTGATTGTGATATATCTCGCGTAACATTCTGATTTTATATTATATTTAGTATTAAATAATTATTAATAATTATATTATCAATATAACAATTAATATTAAATATTAATTAATAATTATATTATTAATATAACAATACTATCATTAAAAATTAATTGTAATAATAATTATGAAAGTAGTAATAATAATATTAATAAGGCAACTATATTTTTAGTTATTCATAATAATAATAATCATGAAAGTAATAATAATAATAATATTAGTAAAGATAACAATTTTTATGTACTAAATTTCATATCTATATATTATCCATTGAAAATAATAATATAACTAATACTGATATTAAGATTAATGTTAATATTAATTAGAATAACGAAAGTAATGATAGTATTACTATAATAACTAAGTTTTAACTTGTAATAAGATTTCATATTTTAACCTTACATGTTATAAATTATTTAATACTTATGTTATATAATAACATATTTGAATATGTAATATTTGTATAATTTATATGTAATACAATGTACATATACTATTCATTATATAGAAATCATTCATATAAATATATATATATATATTCATTAATAACAACTTAGCTATTATATATATTATTTTACATTTTTAACTTTAATGTTTATATTATATTTTATTATTTCTAATTATTATTATATATATACTTACATTTATATTTACATATTTATTTACACCCAATTGTTCGTGAATCGTCGGGAATAGTCAAAGGGTTATTTGAATTCATGTAAATAGCTCCAAAAATTTTGAGACTCAACATTACATACTTTGCTTATCGTGTCAAAATAATATAAAGATTAAGTTTAAATTTGGTCGAAAATTTCCTGGTCGTCACAGTACCTACCCGTTAAAGAAATTTTGTCCAGAAATTTGAGTGAGGTCGTCATGGCTAACAATAAGAATGTTTTCATGACAAATATGAGTGATAAATAGAGTTTTATCATTACCGAGTAATATAGATTAAACGATTCGGTTACTTGAAGCGTATGAGTGAAGCTATCGCAAAAGATTGAAATAGGAAAAGTAAAGATTCGTCTTAACTTTTGACAGAGTCAGGGTTGAATTTAGAAAATAAAGTGCGTCTTAACTTTTGACGTTGTCTTGGTTGAATTCCGGAATTCAAGGGATTTAAAGAAAATCTTCGAAATCTAAAATATTTGATTTTTTGTCGAATAAGGAAATTAAGATCTCTATAATTAAATATGGTGATCTGCCTTGAGTACTATGTCTGATATTTCCATTATAAATTAAACTTTTTCCGTTCCATTATTTTTACCACTCCTATACTCAATTCCCGAATTCAAAAGATTGTGAAAATGATTAATCCAGTTCTGATCCTTGTCCTTATCCTGACTATCGCAACAATCATTCTCCTTTTCCAACTTCTGCCAGAGTAATCTGTTTACTTCTACTTCGCCCTTGGGGTTATAGTATTTTTAATTCTCCCATGTCTTTATGTTGCGATAAACATTGATATCCACGGTTTGTAATTTATGTGTTGTTATCGGGCTTTATATTCTCCCATATATTTCGGAGTCTCTGCTTCCGTCTTCTATAATCATTGTCATTCACAGTTAATGCTCTCTCTTATTTTCTGCGATTTATACCCCCTTTTTATTTCGGAGTTTCATGCTTTTGTTTTCTTTTCGCAAGTAATGGTCCAGAATTAATAGGTATGGAGTTTCGAATTGTCATAATATACAAGGTAGAAAGGAAAGGTAGTAGCACGATTTGATTTGTCAAATTACCAGAATATATGGAAAAGACCGAATCATCAAGAAAATATTTTCTTGATATTTTTGAGGTTAAATAAAATACAAGAGTCGTGTAACATGGCACATGATGACGTTATAGTCTGTGAATCATCACGTTCCATTAGAAACTCAGAATGACTTACTGTAATATAATCACGTTGATCAAATGTCATTATATTATACTAACTCATGCATCAATTTCCAACACTACTTCAAAATCATTCATAATTCAAATTCTAATTTTTCAGAATTTTAGAAACTAAAACAGTTTCTTTTAAGATATAACATAGATAGAGCGGAGAGATAATTAATATCGAACGAGAATATTTATGAAGATATCTTCAGAAATATTAAGGATATTAATAATGAAAGATACGATAATATCTTAGAATTTCTTAATCAAATTGTGATGAAGAAATTCATTCACGATGATTTAGAGCGATTAAGGAGCAAGGTATTCGTTAAAGATTTCATTAGAAACAGAATCATCAGGATTCTTTTATGTACAAGTTTAGTCCTTGTTCAGAGTCTCTTTCATGATTTGCTCAATTCATTTTTCAGTATCAAAATCTTTGAGATTTTCCAACACTCCATTCCTTATCATCAAACTTTTGACTGTTAAGGCAGTCTTCAGTTTTCACTGCTTCATCAGCTTTTTCAAAACTCAGGAAACTGATTCATAAGCTAAAGCACTTTTCAGAAATTCAGAATTGAAATTCGTAAATCCAGGAGATAGAAGTTATATTTATATACATATATTTATATATATAAAAATTGTTGTTGTGGAATCGCTGAGAATTTCGAGATTATCAATTGATGCCTTCCGGTACTTGGTATGGTAATTATCGTTACAAGATACCGATGAGTTCATGATAAGACTTCAATAGATAAATATATTGAGTTCATGATTAGAATTCAATGGATAAATATATTGATTTGTCGTAGAGATTTAAGCCAAGGAGCAACGAGGTTGCTGGTACGTCTGCTGGTAATATAGTGGAATATAAATAATTCCCCGGTAACAATAAAAGAGCACGCATATATATCAAGGTTATAATAAAGTTGTTTCGAATGAAAAGTCGAAGTTGACAAGTTATAATAAAGCTGTGACAAAACTGGCTATCTCGATCAGGGGTTGCAAAGTTATTTTCGGTAATAATAACACTAAAGGAATTAGCACAGCTATGTGTTAAACGTTTACTCAGGTTCTGAGTAGTTTCAGGTGCCTAACTATATGCATCAATCTTTTCTTCTGTAGATGAAGTGCGGTTGGTTCATCCTCTCGATTGAGGTGTTTTCCAGAATTATGAAAGGTTTGAACACAGATTGTAATCGTCAAGATACAAATGAGGTTTAAGATGAACTCAAGTGGCAAACTTGAAGAAATGTTTAGTTTCATATGTTATAATCAATATTTTATTTCATTTTAATTGTCCAATGTTGGCAGTCCACAGTTAGCAGTCCATAATTAGAAATTCAATAATTCATATATAGTTTAATATATAATATTCGAATTAATTAATATGTATCGTGACCCATTGTATACATGTCTCAGACTCGATCATAACTCAAAGTGTATATATTATTATAGAATCAACCTCAACCCTTTATAGCTAACTCGATCATTACTGCATATAGAGTGTCTATGGTTATTCCAAATAATATATATAGATGCGTCAATATGATATGTCAAAACATTGTATACGTGTTTCGATATTTAAAATGCGTAAATAACAGTATTTAAATGACGATAAATAAAGTGCGTAAAATAAATAACAGAAATTAAATGACGATAAATAAAATTGCGAGAATATAAATTGCGATAAATAAACTGCGATAAATAAATTGCGATAATAAAATGTAATAAGGAATTAACAGTTAGCTAGGAATAGTTAGCGTGGATTCTTAACAAAATTTTCTCATGGTTAATTTGTTTGTTTCTAACAAATTTTATTTCTGTCCAATGTTTTCTTCATTATGCCACTTGTTGGATTCTGATAGATCAAAATCCAATTATGAAATTGAATGAAAAGGGTTATTCTGTGGTGAACGGGTACATATATCGGTGGTTGTAAATAGGATAATAAATGACTGTTGAATTAGATTTGAAAGAATGTACAGTGTACTTATTAATGTGAAATTTAAATATTCCTCGGGTATTACCTACCCGTTAAAATATTTTCACCATTAACAGTTTGTACGAAAGAATTTTTAATTACAATCTTTATGAAAATATATATACATATATATTTTCTTCAGATGTAATCATGTATTTAATGAGTCAATATGATATTAAACTCATTTAATTTACTGTTAGAACAAGAATATATAATCTCTAAAATGTTAGAGATTACATAATCACCATGTCGAAAGAAGATAAATGATGTAGAACGATTCGCATATAGATGATTATGCTCGAGGTACATAATGAGATGTTGAGGTGTGTGATGTTGAACTTGGGTTGTTGGTGGTACTGGTATTGATGTTGGTGCTGGTGATGTTGCTGAAACTGGTAAATTTTGCATCATATTCTCCAAAGTCACTACCCGAGCGCGAAATTCATTGACTTCTATTATTCCAGGATGATTGTCGGTTGGAACGAGCGGATGAATAAGGTTTAGAATTTTAGATAGAATATAATCGTGGCGAGATATTCGGAAAATGAGAGTGAAAATGGTGTTTCGGATTGGTTCGTCGTTGAATGCTTCAGGTTCTTCGCCCAAAGGACAATATGGTGGATGAAAGGGATCGTTTCTTCTTATCTCCAGTGATTAAGTAGACTACGAATGTAGAGACCCATCCTAATCTATCTGGACGAATACCATACATTTGGTTCCATCGCGAGGTACTTGACCTCTATATGATACATTTTACAAACATTGCATTCGTTTTTAAAAGACAAACTTTCATTACATCGACAGTTCATAGCATTGCATACTATTTCATAATATATCTAACTATAATTGACTTAGTAATAATCTTGATGAACTCGACGACTCGAATGCAACATATTTTGAAATACGTCATGAATTAATCCAAGTAATATCTCTAATATGAGCAAATGCACAGTAGAAGATTTCTTTCATACCTGAGAATAACCATGCTTTCAAGTGTCAACCAAAAGGTTGGTGGGTTCATAGCTTTATCATAAAATAATAAAATTCATCATTTTGATAGACCACAAGATTTAAATACTGCATGGTACAAATGGGCCCGAATCCTATACCCACCTGCAATGTACATGCGATATCTTTTAAATATAGTACACCTTTCTCGTGTACGAAATCATATTTCATAAATCTTAGTAACCATACACATATCTCGTGCACAAAAATAACATACACATAACCTGTGTATAAAATCATTCTCTCGATACATAACATTCACTTTTCATTGCTTTCATAGCTTGGCTTGGTAACCGACCTTAACATATAATGCGCATTAATAATATCCCCAAAACAGAACATCTCGTCAGTATAATATATAAACTTCGAAGTACTAAACACCACGCCCACTAGCTCTTCCGTCTAGTGAACATTCTGGGTGGGGGTGTTAAACCCGGTAGCTACCTTTAGGATTCGCGTGAATTAGGGCCATACCCGATTCTAATTCTTAGGTTACCAAGCAATAATAATCAGGGGAAAATATTCACAACAATTAGTGGCAATTATCACATCCAACTAATTCAATAATAATCCATAGAACTTCTGTCTGCATATTAATTCATTCGAGGAATGTATTGCTTGTGTCTATCTCGTCAAACATTTATAAAAGCATTTCAAGTATTCGCAGTTCAAAATATATTTCAAAAGCATTTAATAAAGCAGTTGTAAAAACAACGCATGTATTCTCAGTCCCAAAAATGTAAAGAGTAAAAGGAAATCAAATGAACTCACAATACTGTATTTTGTAGTAAAAATACACATGACAACATTGAACAAGTGTAGGGTTAGCCTCGAATTCACGAACCTATATCATTCGTATATATATATATTAAAACATATACTCGTAATCGAACAATTATAATTTTATATATTATATAATTAATTTGTATATATATTTGAAAATGATTATTATTTATATATTTATATATATATATATATATATATATATATATATATATATATATATATATATATATATATATATATATATATATATATATATATATATATATATATATATAAATACTTAATTTATTATATATAGGTATTTATATAAAGATTGTTAATCTAATTAATTTATACTTATATGTAATATACTTATAAGTATATTTTTATATAGTTAATAATATTTAATATAAATAAAAGTTGTATTTAGTTATATTGGTAATAACATTACTACTAATAATATTGTTGGTTAATGATAATAATAATAGTACTAAAAATGGTACTAATGCTAATATTAATGATAATTATAGTAATTTATATTATTTTCATACAACAATAAAAATAATAATCCTAATCATAATAATAATTATATTAATATCAATAATATCACTAATATTACCTAATGACGTTACTTAAAATGATAATAATATTAAAGTTTTAAAATTAATAATAATATCATAAGTAATACTCATAATAATAATAATAGCTATAATACTTATTTTTATGATATTAATAATAAATATAATTATGATACTTATAATAATAATTATAATACTAATAATAATAATAATAACAATAATAATAATAATAATAATAATAATAATAATAATAATAATAATAATAATAATAATAATAATAATAATAATAATAATAATAATAATAATAATAAACATAATAATAACTTATAATAATAATAATGATAGAAATAAAAATAAGAGTGTATACCCCTTTAAAAGCTTTTTCTAAAAAAAATGCCCTTGACCAGGCTCAAACCCGCGACCTCTCGCCAACTCAACACTTCCGATGGCCATTGAACTGTCTATGTTTTTCTATTTAATATCGTACTCCTTATTTATTTATCTCGTAATCTTTTGGCCCAACAGTTGCCCATTTAGTGAAATCAATGGCCCAATCTAATCACATTCAAGTTATAGTCCATAAAGGAACTTGATCCACAATTCAGTCCAATAACATCACAAAAGAAATCTCGGTTAATAACTTATGCTTATATGGGTATTGGTTCGATCATTAAACAGACAACAAGATATACGGTTAATAATTTTTATCCCATCATCAAAATCATGATCATAACCTAATCATCTAAACCTCACCATCGTTATCTAATCATCATTATCTTTATTTTTCGGTTAACATCATATTTAAACATCACTTTCGTTTTCGAACCACCTTAATCAAAATCGTGTTTCCGTTTTCATCACCGCCATTATCCTCTTTTCTGTTTTTGTAACCCTCATCTTAAACACTTCATCCTTCTTTAATGACTTATATTTCTTTATAACCCACTAGTAAAATAAAAAGTTAATTGAGTTATTCCCCTTATAAAAGTTGTCTGCCAACAGCATAAAGTGGCAATCTTTATTTATATATATATATATATATATATATATATATATATATATATATATATATATATATATATATATATATATATATATATATATATATATATATATATATATATATATATTTTAAATATCGAATGGTAGTCCCAAACTAAATAAATAATCTATTAAGGATCAAAGTGTTGTAGTTAGAAACGAAAAGAATATACCAGCTATATGGTGGGGACTGAGGTGAGTTTATGGTAGACTGAATCACGAATAGTAAGCAGAAACAGATAGGTAGCGTAGCAGGTTTTCAAAAGATCATGAACAGAAAAACAAACGTAGCAGTTTGTTTTTTAGGTGGGTTTTGATATGATGAAGGTGGGAGATGGTGTTTATAGCGAAGTAGCAGAAAAAGATAACAACTTGACGGTTGTGCTTGTTCAAATTAAACAGAAAACAGAAAAAATCTGATGGCCTTAGATGGTGTTGGGTGGCGTTGAAGGAACAGTAATAGTAGTAGTTTAAATGGGTGACGGTTTAGGCTATTTTGGTGGAGACAGAAATAGTAGGAACAAGTGGTTGTTCTTGGTGCAAAGGTAACCATTTTGGTTTTGGTTCTTGACTAACGGTAAGGATAACCGAAGGTGGTTAAACGAAAGAGAAAATTAATAAAATATGGTGGTGATGGTTGATCGAAGAACAAGGAAAGTGAATCAAGAAGTGCTGTCGTTTGAGAGGTAATATTCGATGGTGGTTCAAAACCGAATGGTATTAGAAGAATTAATAAGGTCGAGTGGTGATGGTTCATCTTGCATGATTCTTGGGTAGAAACAGAAGAGAGAGAGAGAGAGAGAGAGAGGGGGGGAGAGAGAACAAAATTAATAACGTTGGTGCTGGTGGGTGATTTAGGATGGAGGTTGTTCAAGAAGTGGGTGTAGTGTGAGATTATACAAAGGGTGATGGGTTGATCACAAAACAGAAAGCATACAAGAAGTTGAGGTGATAAGAGTGTTCGGGTTTTATGTAAAGGTGGCGATGGTTGAGATATGGTGAAAGAAATCAGTGAAGGTGATTGTAAAAGAAATGGTAGTGCTTCGGTTTTTAAGATGGTGGGTGTGGTTACATATCATTCTATGTATGTATATATGATGTGTATGAATTATTTAGTAGAAGGAAACAAATAAGAAACACAGTACATTATGATTTTTATAATTCAATTTAAATAAACGTGTGAATCATAATAATTAACACTGCCGACAGTTTTAACTGACTATGTCTCGTGCACTATTTGAAATCAGTGGCGGATAAAAGTCTTCGGAAAAATCCTAAATTTTTAGATTAACTATATTTATTTATTTTGGTCATTATGGTATAAAATTAGATCATTAATTATTAAATAAAAATTACATTAATTATTCACTCCCAACCCCAAGTAAAATATAAAAAGTTTTAAAATTCAACAATTAGTTCCTAAATACATTTTTAATAAGCTTAAAATTTATAGAACTCATTTTCGGATCACTGTTTATTTTAAAATCATATAAGTTCGCATTAAACTTCTCTAAATAATAATCGTTACAATTATTAAATAATTATATTTGATATACTCTATATATATAGATTTATTTTAATAATAATTTAATTATATTGTATATTATTAGTTTAAGTTATTATATATATTCTTATAGTTACATTTATATTTATATTTATATTTATATGTACACATATTTATTTACAAATAATGGTTCATGAATCGTCGGGAATGGTTGAAGTTAAATGAATGCAAGAAAACAGTTCAAAAATTTTGAGTCTCAACATTACAGACTTTGCTTATCGTGTCGAAATCAAATAAAGATTAAGTTTAAATTTGGTCGGAAATTTCCGGGTCGTCATAACGAACCCATCCCCAATTCATCCAGAATTGAAGATGATTAGTTGGTTGGTCCATTTCGTTTACACTGCTTTCGGAGTTTAGGTGAATATCCATGTCGGAATAGCTGTCGGAATAACTGTCGGAATAGCTGTCGAAATAACTGTCGGAATAGCTATAGGAATCTGAGGGACTCGAACTGGTTGAGGGATTCATCTCGTACAATCAGATGAAAGATTTTCGATATGAAATAGATTATATGATGTAGATTAGTACCCTGCAATACACGATTTATATATGCATATATAATACTAAAATCCCATAAGTTATGGAGGAATCTACGGAAGCTGTCAGGAATGGTCTATAGTAACAGATACGCTAAGATATGAATTTTGTCTATACACTATCGATGCACTAAATGCAGTAAGACATGTCTAGACTTAAGATAATAAGCAAGTGATTCCCTAAGAATGATAAGCCGGTAATTTTTGACACGAAATGATAAGCAAAACTTTTGACATGCAGACACGGTCGAAGTCCAGACCCACTAATGCATCTAAACAACTATAAGTTAGACACACTAATGCAAGATCTAGTTCGCTAAGACCAACGCTCTGATACCACCTGTGAGGACCCGTCCTAATCCATCTGGACGAATACATTACATTTGGTAACATCGCGAGGTACTTAACCTCTATATGATACATTTTACAAACATTGCATTCGTTTTTAAAAGACAAACTTTCATTACGTCGAAAGTTGATAGCATGCATACCATTTCATAATATATCCAACTATAATTGACTTAGTAGTAATCTTGATGAACTCGACGACTCGAATGCAACGCCTTTTGAAATATGTCATGAATGACTCCAAATAATATCTCTAAAATGAGCAAATGCACAGCGGAAGATTTCTTTCATACCTGAGAATAAACAAGCTTTAAAGTGTCAACCAAAAGGTTGGTGAGTTCATTAGTTTATTATAATCAATCATTTTCATCATTTTAATAGACCACAAGATTTTCATTTCCATTTCTCATAAAAATATGTCCCACGCATAGAGACAAAAATAATCATTCATATGGATTGAACACCTGGTAACCGACATTAACAAGATGCATATAAGAATATCCCCTATCATTCTGGGACATCCATCGGACATGATAAAAATGAATTCGAAGTACTAAAACATCTGGTACTTTGGATGGGGTTTGTTAGGCCCAATAGATCTATCTTTAGGATTCGCGTCAATTAGTAGATTGGTTTACTAATTCTTAGGCTACCAAGCAAAAAGGGGCATATTCGGCTTCGATCATTCACCCATAGAATGTAGTTTCAATTACTTGTGTCTATTTCATCAAACATTTATAAAAGCGCATGTATTCTCAGTCCCAAAAATATATATTGCAAAAGCATTTAAAAAGGGAGTAATGAAACTCACAATACTGTATTTTGTAGTAAAAATACATATGATGACATTGAACAATGCAGGGTTTGGCCTCGGATTCACGAACCTATATCATTTGTATATATATTAAAACATATAATCGTAATCGAACAAGTTTATGTTTTATTATTAATTGTTATGTTAGTAACTTGTATGTTTCGTTAATAACTAAATTAACTATACTTATTTTATATACTTTAGATAAATAATTAGTATTTATTATGAAAATATTAATGTTGTTATGTGATATGTTTTAAATATATTCTTATATAGTTATATATTTGGTAAAATAATATCAATAATAATAAATAAAAATTTATATCTTTTTATGATAATAATAATAATAATAATACTAAAAGTAATTAGATTTAGTAATGATACTGATATTAATAATTAATAATTTTGATTATAATACTAATAATAAAAATAATAATTTTAATAAAAATGATAATAATGATAAGATAAAAAAATGTTAGTTTTCATAGAAATAATATTTTAAATAATAATGATACTTTTAATAAAAATGATGATTTTAATAGAGATTTTAGTAGTCTTATTAATAATAATACCAATATTAATGTTATATGATAATTCTAAAACTATTATTAATAATAATGATACTTTTAGTAATAATGGTCACAATAATAATATTTATGATAATCATAATACTAATACTCATATTAATAATAATAATAAATATTTTAGTAATAATAATAATGATAAGAATATTAATTATACTAATAATCTTATTTCTAATATTGGTAATAATAATAATTAGTTAATAACAATCAATAATAAATAATAATAACAATAATAATAATAATAATAATAATAATAATAATAATAATAATAATAATAATAATAATAATAATAATAATAATAATAATAATAATAATAATAATAATAATAATAATAATAATAATAATAATAATAAGAGTATTGGTAATAACTACCTCAAAGAAGTAGTCCTTTTAAAAATGCCCAAGTCCGGGTTTGAACCCGCGACGTCCAGTTAACCCGATAACATCCTTAACCACATTTATTATTATCGTTATTTCACTTATCATTTATGAATCATAATCATCATCAACGTGATCATAATCATAATCAATCATTATAATCATAATGATCATAATTCCGTCGGCATCATCATGCAACTCATCAATATCATGAACATAACGTCATCATCTCACGACCCTAATATCGTCTAATCATCATCAATAACTATATTCTAATTCGTTAATCATTTAACCTCACCAACATCGTAATCCTAACCGTGATCATCCTTATCATTACCATCCTAATTGATCATCTACCATTTTCATCATCACCATTCGTTTAACACGTTTATCATCATCATCATATCTTATTCGTGATATTCATTATCACAACTTATCAATCTCACATATCATCATTGATTATACTATTGTATACTCATCATCATACATCATACTAATACAATCACCATCATGTATCATTTACATTTCTTCGATCACAGTTAAACGAAAAAAAATAGAGGAAAATACTAGTAGCTGGTAACGGCCCAACACGATTTATACTTAGGTCAAAATATGAAAGCCCAATAACTCAAATAAATTTTACTGATCCAAAATCATTTAACCAGATATCATATCGGTTCTTAAACAGAACCATAACAGAAATTGGAAAGAACTTCACAGGTAGTCTTCGAGTTTTTTTTTTTTTTTTTTTGTCAGATAGCAATAACAATAGCAACAGCAAGAAGGCATAGCAGCAAAAATACATAAAAGATTTATGTTTTGGCTATCATTTACCAAGTAGAACGGAGAAAAGGACTGCACCAGCAGTCGTTGATGAAGATGATGAATCCAAGATTCAAATACGTTTTTTTTAGTTGTTTTTAAATCCTAAGTACATAAAGAAAAAGGTTATAAATATCCTTCCTATCACTCTAAATTCATCAATAGATTCAGAAACGGCAATAGGAAATCGAATTTGTGAAGAACACCTCATTTGACTTTTTATTTCTAACTTTTGATTTCGAAAAATATAGATTCGACAAGAAGGATTTGTAGCTGAAAACTTACAGTTAGTTTTGAATATGTGATTCCTAACACTCCTATACTCTTATATTGTGAGGATTGCTCCGGATTCAATTTATAGATTAAACAAGTCATGAAAAGAGAACAGGGTTGATTTCTTTCGATTTCGATTTGATTTCACGATTTAATAGGAGTGGATATTTAATCGTGCAAGTGATCGATTGATGTAGCCACAAGATTTTATATAAGTTGTTTGATAGTGAGGATGAAGGTCGACAGATAATCACGAGAAAGGAGAAGGGAACAGAAAGAAAATTACATCTGATTTTGATATATCTAGCGTAATATTCTGATTTTATATTATATTTAGTATTAAATAATTATTAATAATTATATTATCAATATAACAATTAATATTAAATATTAATTAATAATTATATTATTAATATAACAATACTATCATTAAAAATTAATTGTAATAAAAATTATGAAAGTAGTAATAATAATATTAATAAGACAACTATATTTTTAGTTATTCATAATAATAATAATCATGAAACTAATAATAATAATATTAGTAAAGATAACAATTTTAATGTACTAAATTTCATATCTATATATTATCCATTGAAAATAATAATATAACTAATATTGATATTAATATTAATGTTAATATTAATTAGAATAACGAAAGTAATAATAGTATTACTATAACAACTAAGTTTTAACTTGTAATAAGATTTTATATTTTAACCTTACATGTTATAAATTATTTAATACTTATGTTATATAATAACATATTTGAATATGTAATATTTGTATAATTTATATGTAATACAATGTACGTATACTATTAATTATATAGAAATCATTCATATACATATATATATATTCATTAATAACAACTTAGCTATTATATATATTATTTTACATTTTTAACTTTAACATTAATATTTATATTTTATTATTTCCAATTATTATTATATATATACTTACATTTATATTTACATATTTATTTACACCCAATTGTTCGTGAATCGTCGGGAATAGTCAAAGGGTTATTTGAATTCATGTAAATAGCTCCAAAAATTTTGAGACTCAACATTACATACTTTGCTTATCGTGTCAAAATCATATAAAGATTAAGTTTAAATTTGGTCGGAAATTTTCGGGTCGTCACATAAACTAAACGTTAAAGCGTATTAACCCGTAGACTATTAGACACCGTCTATTATAATGAACTAGGGGACTAACGTCATGTACCAACATACAAGATGAAGCACGGAGAAATGGAGAAGTATATGCATTGATCTCAAAACAATGGTATAAGCTTTGAGTTGGATAGTTGGCGCAGTTTCAAATCCAGGTGGAGGTTTTCTCAATGTAAGACCCGAATATTTATTTTACATAAGAGTAAATATGATGTACATAGAGTGTGTGAAGTGTAGTGTAAATGATCTGACCTGTGGCGCGCCGCGCAAGGTTGAGGGCGCGCGCCGCGCACAGTTCCTGCGACAGATTCTTGCTTTTCAAAATAGAGTTAAATGATGGGCATTCTTGTCTTTTCACTTTAGGCTGGGTTAGGGTCACTTATGGCCAGATTTGAGGTGGTTGAAACACATTCAACACAACCACCAACCTTATTTTCTCCACTTCAAATTCTAGAGAGAGAGAAAGAGCTTTAGTGTGAGAAAGCTTAAATCAAGGAAGAAGAAGTTTGTTTCGGGTCAAACCGCAAGTATTAAAGTTGTTCATCTAGCCACTAGCTACGTTTTGATTGTGGTGGTATGTCCTAATCTTAATTTCTTTACTTAAACTAGTGTTAAGGGTTAGGGTTTGGGTTAGTGATGAACATAAAACCTATTTGTTAGTGATTTGGGGAATTTTTTTGTAAGATTGAGTCATGAGGACTCAAGAATGACTAACCTAGGGTTTCAATTTAATAAATGGTGCTTATGAGTCTTAAATGGTTAGTTAATCA
The DNA here is from genome assembly GCF_046630445.1 of Rutidosis leptorrhynchoides. Classification (NCBI taxonomy): domain Eukaryota; kingdom Viridiplantae; phylum Streptophyta; class Magnoliopsida; order Asterales; family Asteraceae; genus Rutidosis; species Rutidosis leptorrhynchoides. The sequence goes on from NC_092340.1 coordinate 324,804,952, forward strand.
CTAGCTCACTTGTGTTGTTAGTGAAAAAGGGTTATTGGGGTTCATGGTTGACTTGAAATGGGTCAAATGGGTAAGTTTGACCTAGTGGAATAAATTGGATATGAAAATACCCTAGATATGTATTGATGGGAGTCTTAGAACCTTAATCGCTAGCTTTTAGTGATTAGTTGTGGATTTTGACCTTGATTGTGTAATTCTAGTGTAAATGGGTCATAAATACCCTTTTGGGTCATAAATACACTAGTAAGGTTAGTTGGTGGATAGTCCAACTTGTTATGTGAATTAATTGAGCAATAATTGTATTAGGTGACTCGCTTTGAAGGTTACAAGTTATTGTTGAAAATCTCACCAAGACAATAAGGTGAGTGGAATATTTATGTATGTATGTATATGATTTATTTGCCCGTATTAATTGTGCACATAGCCATTTTGTGCACATGGTTGTGAGTAATAGCCGCTATTAAGTGATGTCATAGCTATTTTGGAACACTTTGGGGGAATATGTGATGACCCGGATTTTTCCGACTACTTGATTATACTATTTACATAATTTAATAATTTTGACTTGATAAGCAATGAATTTTAATAAGTCTTATACCTCCAGAAAGAATTTTATATAAGCAGTTGACCACCCTTTTATTCCTACGATTCACGAACGTCATAACTTGTATTAATTATGTATGTGTGTGTGTGTGTATATATATATATGTATATGTATATAACTTGAAAATATGATAATTAAATATCTCATTAACTATATTAACAAAGTGTTATATATATATATATATATATATATATATATATATATATATATATATATATATATATATATATATATAACACTTTGTTAATATACTACTAAATTTTCATACTACTAATTTAAAGAGTTTTCGAACAATATATATGTTAATATTTAAACGACGTAATTAACTTATGTAGCAACCCGACAAAATCGTCATTGACGGCGCCGCTAACTTAGGTCCCGTTGCGTGGTCATAGTCCCTATATGAGACGCGTTTGACCAAAATTATGTCGCATTCATTTGAAAAGTACAAGACTTGCAAGGTTTAGTTACAAACGGTTCGACAACACGTTTAAGTTTACAACGTTATAAAGCATAAATGAAGTAACTTGCGACATAATAAGTTTAAAATCACGGTTGCTATAAATAGCGTAAGTATGTAAACAATATGTCTAAATCCAAAGGTGCTATCACTAGCGTATGTATGTATGTATGCTTGACTCCAAGAAAGTAATCAGAGTGTATGCATGTATGCTTAACCCCAAGCAAGTATGAGTGTACGCGGAAGCATGTATCAAATAGCCAAGTATGAACCTGAGAAACATATAGAAAACTGTCAACGAAAAACGTTGGTGAAAATCATAGGTGTTTTGGTAAACGTTGTATTTGAAGCACAAGATTTAATAAGATGATTATCCAAATCATTTGCATTCCAAAGTTGTTATTTGTTTCGCGGGCACCCAATTATCAAACTTAACTGTTTTGTACCCTGTTACGTAGTGTTAGAACATATACTATACTTGAAAATATATTTCATCCGCTAACGGTAGCGAACCGTCCGAATGAGGCTCGTCAAGCCCATGTGATCACATAATATAAGTTCTCGTTTACACCCTGCAAGTGTAACTAATGATAATTGAATTGAGGATTTTTGTTCAAACCCGTACATGGAATGTTCATTTTCATACTTGTGTTCAAAGTGTAAAAGTATGATACGTATATGTTTCTCATCCCATAGTTTAAAGCATAAAAGTTGTTTGAAAGATGGGACTATGATCTCACCTCGAGTGCACGAGTATAAAAGTACTTCACAAAGTAAACGTGTGCATAAAAGTTGCTTAGCCTTGACCTAAACAAGTAAGTTGTATCAATTAACCGGTTACGACACAAGGTCGGGTGAAATGTGTTCAATTAGTCCTATGGCTCGTTACAACTCGATTAGTATAGCATGTGAATCACGTTGTCAAGTTTCATGCAAGAATCAAGTATAAAATACGATTAAAATGATTGCATAAGTGTTTGGTTAAGCTTGACTAAAAGTCAAACTTGGTCAAAGTCAACGGGTCGAGTCGGGTATCCGACGATTTTCCCATGATGAGAAAGTATATATAAACATGTTTGCCAAGTTTCATGTTAATCGGAGTTACGAGTAAGCGGGGGTGAAAATGCGAAAAACAAAAAGAAATTGGGACAGGCCCAAAGGGCGCGCCGCGCGGGGTTTTGGCGCGCCGCTCCATTTCTCGGTTCAGCAACTCTGGCAGTTTTCAAGTGTTCCAAACGAGCCAAACTTCAAACAAACATAATTTACGAACCGTAAACACTTAAAATGCATATCTTATATCGTTGGAAAGGTATTTTGACAAGGAATACAACTAACCAATTTTCATCAAACAAAAATATCACTTACAATAACCGAAAACTCGTCAAGTGATCATTAAATGTTCAAAATCATCGTTTCAAGTTTACAAAATGCATTTCTTGACTCGAGAATCCAATTCACACATATGATATGCCGTTTTGGAGGTAATGAAACATACATTACAACTAAACACTTACAACAACATTTCCTAGTATTCAACGCATCAAAAGTTCATTTTAAATCTATCAAACCCTAACCCAAAATTCACAAAAATCAATAATCATGTGTTTCAAGTTTTCTTAATCAACCTACGCATCAAAACGAAGCTAGTGATACTAGTAACACAATTAAAACATGAACTTTAACAATTTAACAACATTAACTCATCCAAAATCAAAGATTAAGCACACCCATTTTCAAGTTCATGCTAGTTACTCCAAAACAA